>NC_080047.1:34328029-34395529 GCF_026212465.1 Amaranthus tricolor
TTCTTCGTTACGACTCGGAATTCAGCATATGAACAGTCGATTTAAAGCTTACGAATCCAATTTTCCGGATCCGCCAAAAGATCTGCCAAATGACGATTACCGTTTCCGCACAAAGAAAGATACTTCGATTCATCAGGGTTGCCTTTCTCATATCATCCTTCGTGCGTGGGGCTAAATGTCATGGTATCACTTACCTAACTTATTTATTTATTTAAATTATTAATGTCATTTTACTTTAATGACCTTTGACCTTCTGGATTGACCTTGACTTTTAGTCAATGGGCCTTTCTGGATTCTCCCATCTCTTCAATTGGCCCATAAACAAGTGATCCATATGAAACCCTAACTCCCTCCAGGGAATAACCTCCTGTTTGACCCAACTTCCCTTTTTCCCTCATTGCTTGGTTATCCTTCTTCTAAGGCTGGTAACCGCCCACTACTCCCCATGATCTTCAACCTCCTCTCTGAAGTAACTTCCTTCTTCACCATTATAAATAGGGACAACCATCAGAGAGGAAGGGATCATCTAAAAATAATCCTCCTAAGTATACCTACTCATACTCCACTTCAATAGCCTACCCAAAGTCTAGCAATATCAACCCCGACATCTTCTTGCATTCATTTTATAGTAATCTTTTCAATAATCTCATATAACCGTTCTAACTTGAGCGTCGGAGGGGTTTTCCGAGAGATCACCTCCTGGACAAGGCTAACGTGTTGTTTCGCAAGAATTCAAGTCGCTTCCTTCCACGGATCGCCGCTCCTGATAACGCTTCCACTTACAGTATTTTAAGTGTTTTGCACTTCCTTGTTTCATAACCGAAACATGATCCATATTAAGTAAATAGATGGTGTATAATTTATTCAAAAATTATATGTGACAAGTTGATTTATTTTAAAAACCATAAAGTGATTACTATAAGTATTTATTTATAAAATTGTGTCTTTTAAGACATGTGAATTATCAAGTGGTATGATTATGTATTTTATACCTTAAGCATAAAATGTATATTATGTTAACTAAATTCCATAATGTTTAATAATTTATTTTTTATTACTAGTTTGTAATAATGTAATAAATTTTCTCAAATTATACATAATTATATGTATGAAATTCAATTTTGAATTGGATCACAAAGAATTGTCATTTCTATTTGTGATTGAATGTTTACAAATAGGGGAGGTAATTTTAAACTTCAAAGTGTAAACTAATAAAGATAATATTTTATCCACAAACATTTGTCTTAGTTCTAGACAAAGAGATTAAATTATCTCTTGTTTGAGATGTTTGATAAAAAGTCATTTTTAAGAAAAAATGCGCACTAAGAAATTTGATGAATATATTTTTTGGTCAAATATACTAGAATAAAATTAGTTCTAGTGTTCCATATTTATTTAATGTGGAAGGAGACCTATTGACTTTTAGTGATGCTATGGCATCACCAGATAGTGCCTTTTGGAAAGAGGCAATAGATGATGAGATACAATTCATCACGGGGAATAATATTTGGGTATTAGCAGATTTCCCACCGACTTGTAAACCAATTGGTTGCAAGTGGATCTTCCGCAAGAAGATGAAAATTGATGAAACTATTAATAAGTTCAAGGCCTGTTTAGTGGCACAGGGCTTTAGACAAAAGCTTGGTATTGATCATTTTGATACATATGCACCAGTTGCAAGAATAACCACCATAGGTGGGTAAAATAAGTTGAATGTTGAAATGATAAAGATTAAAGATTATGTAAAGAAGCATTTAAAATAGAAGGGTTTTCCAATAAATTGTGTTCTTCTTTAGGATTTTCCAACAAATTGAGTTGAATGTTGGGTAAAAATAGTAGACCATTGAAATCTTTTACTTTCAATGACATTTTGATGCACAAATTGTATTGATCTTCAAGTTTTTGAATTAGCATGATTTGTCTCAAAATGATGAACATTGATGACAATTTAGGTTATTTTTGTCAAAAGCTTGATATTTTATCTTTTTCTATTGTTTTAAATTATATTAGGGTAAATATGTGTTAACCTTGATTTTCCCAATATATCTTTTTGTGGTTTTTTGAAATTCTGAAAAAGATCAGGTAGTTGTAGGTGGCTAAAGGAAGTTGAATGTTAAGATGATAAAGATTAAAGGTGATGTAAAGAAGCCATTGAAATGGTAGGTTTTTCCGATAAATTGTGTTTTTCAGGTTTTTCCAACAAATTGAGTTGAATGTTGGGTAAAAACAGTAGGCCATTGAAATCTTTTACTTTCAATGACATTTCGATGCACAAATTGTGTTGTTCTTCAAGTTTTTGAATTAGCTTGATTAGTCTCAAAATGATGAACATTGATGGCAATTTACGTTATTTTTGTCAAAAGCTTCAGAGATATTTTTTCTTTTTCTTTTGTTCTTAATTATATTTGGGTAAATCCGTGTTAACATTGATTTTTCCAATTTATCTCTTTTGGTTTATTTTTTTGATTTGTGGTGAAATTTAGTTTAATAAATCAAAAAAGTTCATGGATTTTGTTTTCAAAATAAAGGGTTTACTAATATCTCTAATATCACACAATAATTCATCATTTCTAGCATCATTTTTATCTAAGAACAACCAACATTTAAACTTAAAAAACATAAATTTACTTCTTGGGTGGAGTAGCATATTGTATTGGTATGGGCGAGGTGTGTATATGTAGGGAATTGGCGAAAAAATTAGGTTATTCGAAGGAAAATAAGAAAAACAATGGAGGGAAGGGTACATTTAATGAAGTCACATGGCTTTCACTTGCAAAAGGTAGTTCTTGCAAAAAATATTAGATTAGATAGTTTTTTGCAACTGGTGCTATACATTAGATAGTTTTTTTATTCATGATAAACATTAATTATAAGAAGCTAAATCAAACGGTTGAGATTTAAAATATTTTATGCATTTGCACGAGTAATCAATTGGCAAGATTTAAAATATCCTGCAATTGTTCGTTTAAGTCTTAAAATTGGTTTTTAAGTCTTTAAATTGATCTTTTAAGTCTTTAAATTTCACATTTTAATTGATTTTTTAACTCTTAAAAAAAATACAATTGAGCCGGCTCAATAAAATGCGTCTCACAAATGAGACGATTTCACCCAAGTTTTTGTGTTGATTTAACTATTGATATTTAACCATGCATCACTTAGCATTTTAGTATATTTTGGTTGTATTTTAATTACATGAAGTTGTCGTTTTAACTATTTAAAATTCTAGTTTTAGTTGGCATTTGACACAAATTTTAATTCCAAGTTTTCACAACTTATCAACAGGAATATCACTACATATTGTTTGTCGTTGACACGATGAACAAAGTTATTTTCTATTTTGACAACGTAAATGGTTGAAATTCTGATCAACGCAAAGTGATAATTTAGCTATGTATAATATTATTACATTTGGACGTAGTTAAATGTTTTCATAGTGATATTTTTTATTATTTTTTAGCGTAAAGATTTTAATGATTTTAATGAGTTGTTTAAACATTCAGACGCAACAAGTAAAATACAATATGAACAAAATTTACTTGTAATAAGTTATGAACTTTAGGTGTATTAAAAAATATTTTACTTTTTGTATTAAATGAATTATGTTTTTTGAAATAGCTTGTTGGTTGGAGACTTTAAAGAACAACCTTATACACTAGGATAGTGTTAGTGACTTAAATTAGGGATAAGTTGATTAAGCTTGCATATTCAAGTTTTTTTTATAAGGTTGTATTTTGGTATGCTGAAATTGGATTTTAACGGCTTTTAGTTGGTGTTTTAGTATATTAAAATTGGCATTTTAACTTTTTAATATGTATTTTTATAATTTTTTATTATGTATATTTATAGATATTGAGGTTTAAAATTTACATTGAGAACTGTGCAAAAAGTAAATGGAAAAAACAAATAGATACGAAGTGAGTAATATTAAAATAGGTTTATTAATTAATATTATAGGCTTACAGAAGAGAGGGAATCGTGCTTGGGTAGTTTAGGTTTATCAAGTAAATCATATTGTAGTCCATTATTATAAAGGGTTTTAAAAAAAAGGATTCTAAGAATCCACAGGTCCGATATTTTTTGAACACCCTGATTCCGATTCGTCATTTTAAAACAAATTTAGATTTGACTCGGATTTAATGGGTCTAAAATTTTAGGACCCACGGATTCAGGTCGAGTTCAAAATACATTGCAATCCCTAACCTCAACTGAAGTAGAAATATATAGGTTTGAGTAAAGATTTTTGACCCAATTAATTATATTGGTTGACATGTCCATATTTGTTTATTAAATAGGGTAGGTTAAGATTAAAATTTCCAATCTAAAATAAACATGTATAACCATTTAAATACATGAGTATTTTTCCTGAAAATTCAATAAGTATAACCTGAATTTAATAAATTTAATATTATTTTATTTTTTATAGTAAATACAAAATAAACAACCAATAAGCTAAAAGTTTAAAATAAAGGCGTAAATATGAAGTAGTTAATATTGAAAACCTTGAAATGAAAATAAAATACTCTAAATGGATTAAGTGAGTCGAAATTAGACTAACTTGATTTATTACAGATTAGGTGAGTAATGTGATTTTCTACTCAATTAACCAAACTTATTAGGTTTGAATTAAGAGATTTTTGACACATTTATGTATAACTCAAACACAAATCCGATTTGATTTTTTGACTAGACCTACTTAATGATCTTTTAATGCATTATCAAGATTAAATCAAAATAACCGTTAATTGTTTTTTATGACTTCTCTTACGTTTTCAAATATTCAAAACAAATAGCCGTTATTCAAAAATTAACTCTCACTTACATTTGCACTTCTCTACTTCTCTCTTTTCTTGGCTTCTCTCTTCCATAGATCTGAGTTTCAGGATCTTCGAATATCCATCTCAATCTTCATTTTCTCTTCAATTAAGGTATGTTTTTCAATTACCTTTAATTGTTTTTTTAACGTTTTTCTCAATTTTTGGTATGGCTTTTCGGCGTATTTTTATGTCGTGCAAACTTACGGTTTTTGATAACTTCAAATCATTCAAGTTGTCTGTAAATCTTTTCGTTTCTTTGAAACATTTTTTTCATCTTCTTTTTTTAGTCTAATCTTCGAACTCTAAGTTTTATATCTTGTGATTGGTTATTTTTTTCTTGAAATGCTTACTTTTTTTTTTGTTTAATTTGCCTCATTATTCTGTTAAAAATTGTTAATTATTATTCATATCGATGAAAAACTTGCATTCTCATCATTGATGTCACTTAAATATGATCACAAGATGCTAATTTTTATCTAGATTACTGAAAAATTTAACATTGCATAGTTTTCTATAATGCCAATTTAACATTGCATAGTTTTCACGCTGATGCAATTGTAGAGTATGAGTTGATGATAGGTTTTGTACTTAAATCTTTGGAGTGGATTTATGGAAAATTTTTATTTCTCCAAAAAAAGAAAATAATAAAATTAATTAGAAAAATCATACAAAATCAATTTATTTTTCATATTAATAGCATAACTAATAGACATAAATGAAATAATAAAAGTTATACTCAAGAATAAATAGATAAATAAAAGAAAAAATATAAAAATATTAACCTTTTATATAAAATTCGCAATAGATTAATAAGGTTTGCTAGAAAAAAAATAAAAACGATTTCACATACAAACAATAATTAAGAAGAAAAAGTTTTACACTTTCTAATTACTGATTTGTTTATAAAGTTAAATGATTGGTTTAAAATTTTTGCTTTTCACTTAAAAAGATTTGCTATAGATACAAAATGATGGACAATTAGAGTATACAAGACTTAGATTATATTATACTACATAATAAATATAGTAGCAGGACTAAAATGCAATATTAGCAAAGTCGAATCGTATGCCAAAAACAAAAATCGAAAAATCAAAACAGTAAGGAAACGAGAGTCGTCACTTATATTCTGATTCTTCATTTTTGAGAAAAAAAGAAAAGTAAAGTTGGCTTTTGAGAAGCGGCGTCTCGTCGCCAGTGCTCTGCCTTGGATATTTGCGTTTGGGTAGATTATCCATTTGTAATGATTGGTGTCTATCATTATCAAGATTGGTAACCTCCAATTATTGGATATAACTGATGTTGCATCTGTTATATCAGGTTGTTGCATTGGTTGATAGTCCCCTTTATACATAGGGTGTATGGAAAGGGAAATTCCACCCTCCTAAGTCATTTTCTAATTTCTTTTCCTTAGAATATTTCCCTTGTTCATGCCTCTGTTTTGCATGATTTTTGGAGGAGTAATTAACTTTCTTTACATCTTTTAAGTTCTTAATTCATTCACAACTGTCATGGTAACATTTATTTACTTATCTATTTATTCATTACAAATGCCGGCGTATACTGTTACAGAGTCATGCCCTTTGGGTTAAAAAATGCCGGAGTCACTTATCAGAGAATGGTCAACAAGGTCTTTCAGTCCCAGATAGGTCGAAACTTGGAGGTATACGTGGATGACATGATCACAAAGAGCAAACAGGTGTCTGAGCATGCCGCGGACTTACGCGAAACATTCATAACCCTCCGAGAACACCAAATGCGACTCAACCCTGATAACTGCGTGTTTGGGGTCACTGGAGGAAAGTGTCTTGGCTTTCTGGTGGACGAGAGAGGTATTGAAGCAAACCCAGACAAGATCCGGGCTATTCAAGATATAAATTCCCCTACATTCGTGAAAGAAGTCCAAAAGCTAATAGGATGTGTGGGCGCCTTACGGAGACTTCTATCCAAGTCCGCGGACAAATGTTCGCCCTTCTTCAAAACCCTTAACAAAGCAAGTTCGAATGGACAAGAGAAGCCAAGGAATCCTTCCACCAGTTAAAAGAGAACATGTCCTCTTTGCCAAAACTAGTTTCACCCATCAACAGGGAAAAGCTACTCTTATATGTCTCGGTCTCCGAATACTCCCTGTCAGGAGTATTAGTCGCTGAAAGAGAAAAGAAGCAATTCCCCGTATACTACATAAGTCATGCCTTTCAAGGCTCGGAGGGAAACTACAACGAAATGAAAAAGGTCTTATTCGCAGTCGTGATGGCAAGCAGGAAATTGAAACTGTACTTCCAATCCCACTAGATCACAGTCAGAACCAGCCAACCCTTGAAAAAGATTCTGGAAGGGAAAAACAAATCAAGCCTCGTCACTAACTGAGCTAATCAACTAGCAGATTTCGACATTGAATACGCGCCACGAACGACAATCAAAGCCCAAGCCCGGCTGACTTCATCGTTGAAAGTATCATCCCTCATCATCCCGAAGCCAATTAAGAATGGAAGTTGTATGTAGATGGCTTCTCCACACAATCAGTAAGCGGAGTAGTCGGGGTTCGTATGGAAATGGCAGTCAGATTCGAGTTCGCGGCATCTAATAATGAGGCAGAATATGAATCACTACTCTTGCGCCTCAAAATATGCCATGAAGCCGGGGATAAATCCTTATCCACTTTTTCCGACTCCCAATTGATAGTCGGGCAAGTGAACGGGAAATTCGAGGCGAAAGATGAAAGCATGAAGATGTATTTGCAGCAAGTACGAGAATTTATCAAGAAGTTCGACAAATTCACATTGGTTCACATCCCAAGATCCCAAAACGCACAAGCCGACTCCCTGGCAAAACTCGCCAGCTCAGCTGAAACATCCCCGGCTCGTGATATCATCTGGGAGGTGCTTCCTAACCCCAATATTAACTTCATGGTCGATACCATCGATAGATCAGAGACATGGATGGAACCATACATCAAATACTTGCAAAATCAGACGCTTCCCCAAGATGAGGGTCAAGCAAAAATACTCCAAAAAAGGGTCGGATGGTTCGAACTCCACGAAGGAACGCTCTCCAAAAAATATACACATCCCCTTCTGAAGTGTGTTTCTCTTGAAGAAGGAAACTACATCCTTCGCGAAATACATGAAGGCGGTTGTGGAATACATCAAGGAGTATGAACCATAATCGGCAAAGTCCTTAGAAGTGGACACTACTAGCCTTCCCTCAGGAACGATGCCGAAGTACTGGTCAAAAAAACGTTGTCCTCAATGTCAATATCATTTGAAGATAGGATAGAAGCCATCTAACTATTTGTCCACCATTCAAGCTGTCCTACCCTTCGATAAATGGGGTATAGATCTCCTTGGCCCCTTCCCACCTGCCCAGGGACAACGAAAGTTCATCATCGTGGCTATCGATTACTTTACCAAGTATGTGGAAGCCGAGGCCCTCAGCTCGATCACAGACAAGCAAGTCTGTCAGTTCATATGGCGAAATATCATCAAGAGATACGGCATCCCTCGCGTAATCATCACTGACAATGGAAGGCAGTTTGTCAGTAAGAACACAATAGAGTACTGCGACAGGTTCAACATCCAAATCCGATTTAGTTCAGTATCCCGACCTCAAACCAATGGCCAAGTCGAGTTAGCAAACAAGGAAATTCTGAACGACATCAAAAAGAAAATAGAAGGGGCAAAAGGTACTTGCGATGAAAAACTACCTGACATTCTATGGGCAAGCCGAACAACCGTCAAAGAGGCAACGGGACATACCCCATTTTCCTTGGTATACGGGTCTGAAGCCATGCTTCCCGTAGAAATCGGTATACCCTACACAAGAGTCGCCTACTACTCGCACAGCGAGAACGAACAAGAAAAAAGAACAAACCTGGATCTGCTACATGAGACAAGGGGAATCGCATTGTTAAGATCGTTAGCCCAAAAACAGAAGATGATTCGCAGCTTCAATCGTCATGTCAAAACAAGACGTATTCAAGTTGGTGACCTCGTCCTCCGAAAAATCGAAGCTACCGGAAAGATAGTAGAGAAAGGAAAGCTAGGAGCCAATCGGGATGGCCCATTCAAAGTTATCCGCGTCATCAAACCAGGGACGTTCGAATTGGAAGACATGAAAGGAAAGAAATTACCCCGCCTGTGGAATAGAGATCACTTGAAGAAATACTTCATTTAATAAGATTCGCAAGAGGCCACAGTCAATAATCACTCAAGTACCAGTCAAGTCGCGTCATCATTTGCATTTTCTCAATGTTCTCATTTTCATTTTCAAATACAATTTCAATATCAATATAGCAGAAGTTTCAAACTATCCAACTTCAAAGCTTCAACATACATAAGTATTCGGTTATGTTCTACTTTCTCACTATCATCTAACTTTTAGACGTATCGTCAGACAAACTTTACATCCGCCAAAACTTAATTGCAAATCTCATTAAAATCAGCAATTTCAATAAAACCGAAAAAATCAATAATGTCTATAAGTCGGTCTCCTTGAGAGGGGTCCCATGATCAGATTTATTTTAAGTCATCTTGAATTAGTGACGTTGACAAGTCGGACCCCTTTAAAGGGGTCCTAAAATCAAAATTATTCTAAGTAAAAATCAATACCCCCCATAAATTCGGCAGAAATTAGTGACATTCGTAAATCGGACCCCTTAAGAAGGGTCCAAATATCAAGTTCAAGTAAATTTTCATTGTCTTATCATTTTCCATTCTTGGGTCTATAGAAACCGCGGCCAAGTTCAAGTAAATTTTCACTGTCTTATCATTTTCCATTCTTGGGTCTATAGAAACCGCGGCCTGTGTGTCAGGTGCAAAGAGATTCATAATGATCAAAAACTTCAAAAATATTCACAACAAAGTATCGTAAAATTATCCGGTACAAAGTACATAAAACAATCATCCAAATTACAAAGTTTGGTTGATAATGTCACAAGCTTAGATTACAACTTTGAATAAATTAAACAATGTTCAAAAGGCGTCAACATCTTCTTCCGGTTCAAGACGCAGCGGTTGTGGAGACCCGGCCATTCCCTCATCGAGACTCGGAGTGAAGCTTACAAAATCTTCAACGTTGAACGGCTCCACTTCAATCTCCGACAATTCCTTGGATAAGCCCTGGAGGCTCTTTCCTTCATCGATAAGTAAATTTGACAAATCTAAACACAAACTCTCCAGTTTAGAGAGCGCCAAGCTCTCGGGGGCATTCGAGGTCGAAGGAGGAGATAGATTTAGGTTGTCCAAGTCAAGGCATAATGCCTCTCTCTCAGTCTCAATATTGACCCTCTCCAGCCAAACCCTCTCCTCCTCTACGTCCCAGTTAGGGTCGACCAGCACCGTCGACTCCCGTTCTAGGACCGAAGCTAGGTTGGTCAAAGCTTCGTCTCCCTTTTGATTGGCCATTTGTTGGAGAGAATCGAAGTCGATGCCTAGCTCCGCAGCAGCCAGATGATACTTCTCGTCGCTGATTTTAGAACTGGCGCCCATCATCTCCGCCGTCAGATCCCCCAAGAAACTCGACGCCTTAGGCTCATCCGAAGTCAACCAATCCCTAGCTATACGGGCCCGTCTCTCCGAGCGAAGCTTATATACTTTAGCTGCGGATAGCAAGGTCTGGAACTTGGCTAGACCATTCGACACCTGATGCATGAGAGACTGGTTTAGCTGAACCAGCCTGGCGTGAATATCCATCAGGTGCCCCGTTTCATGGCTGAGGGTGGTAGACATGTTTGAAGCTGCGTCCAAGCTCCTAATGGTCCCTTCTAGTTGCTTCTTGGCCCTCTCCCGCCGCTGTTCAATCCTGACCAAACGCTCCTTTAGTTCGGCGCATTTGGCCAGTTTCTCTTTTAAGCCCGGCAGCTCGCCCAAATCTTCTCGGAGCTTCTTGAGCTCCTCATTCTGCTCATCGCAGCGGGAGGCCAGGGCAGCCGGGGTGTCCTTGTCCGCGGCACTTTGACGGTTCAAGTTTAGGTCGAAGGACAACCTTAAAAAAGTCTGCAAAATAACGATGATTAAAATCCATGTATAGATGACTTATTAAAAAGACAGAGTACATGATGCTACCTCAGCCGCAGAAGCTTGGAATTGGCGCACTCTGTCACAAGGAGACAAGGACTCCAAATGGTCGATATCCACCTTACTAATCAAGTGGGAAGTTGCCCTGCTGAACCGAGTTATCATACCCTTATGCCCCAAGTCGGTAAAAAGGGTATCGTGTCGGAAAGGTAAAATCTCCCGACGACGATAAACCTCTCCGACGTGCGACTCGGGGGCCGCGGCTGACTCCCCTACCTTCTCCTTCCCCTTATTGGAGGCAGCCGCCACCCTGACCAAAGGGGTAGACACCTCCCCCTCCGCCGACCTCACCTGTAAAGGCACGACCGTCCTTATAGTGTCCACAAAAGTTTTCTTCGTGGCACTTTCGGCATGGGAGGAGAAATCTCTCTTCCTCTTCCTCTCCTTCTTCTCTTTCTTCTCCTTCACTTCCTTCTGTGGAGGGATCACCCTCTTAGATTCATTAGGGATGTGAACCTTCCTTCTCTCCTCGAGAAGCCGGAGAGCCTCCCCTTCGCTGGGCACCTCGTCCAGCCCCTTTTCGACCTTAGCTGAATCCTACGAAGAGTAAAAGTCAGAAAATTCCTCCTGGCTCACTTATAAAAAACATGAAAGCATACCTTGGGTGAAAGAGGCAAAGGCTTCAAGTTCTGGATTTCTTCATCAGGTCTGGATTTTTAGCCTTCAAGTTCTCCTTGGCGATCCCTGAAAAATCGAAAGTTAGAAACAAGTAAACACACAATAAAAAAGGAAAGAGCCGACGACCCTTACTCCGATCAATAGCCAAGCTGATGCCGAATGCTGAGAGGAGATTCTCGTTCTCCAACTCAGAATGATCGGGTATCAAATTGAGTTGGACGTTCAAGGGTTTCCTCCCCAATTTCACGTCCATCTTTGCATACTCTATAATCACCGCATCAGTAAATGAACACTGTGGGATTCCATTATTAACGCCCGAGAGATTGGGTTTGATGTCAAAAGAAGTCTTGATATTCCACCCCCCAGAACTGTACAAATAGGCGAACTTCGTCTTATACCCCTTCTGGTTATCAGGGAGGTCGTGGACTATCTTCAGCCCACGATGGTGGGTGAAAGTAATCAACCCACAACCGTGTAATTGGGAATTACATAAAAGAGCCCTAAAAATGTATCTAAAAGCAGTGAGTGTTGGAGGCACGGCCAAAACTTTACATAGAATCAAAAACACCACCAGACAACCCCATGCATTAGGATATAACTCAGGCACAAAAACGTTTAAAAAATCTAACACTTCCCTAAAAAAAGGGATGAAGAGGAAACCTAAGCCCTAACTCGAAGGAAGGGAAATATACAGCTATACAATGTGGAGGAGGAAACCTAACAGTGTCGTAGTTCCCCAGAGTAATGATGTATAAATCATCCTTCAAACCCCATTTCAGAGAGATGGCATCTCGTTGTTTTTCCATTCCCTCTTAGTTTGAAGGTCAATGAAATAATTGAGGGGCCCGCCGCCCGGGATATAAAATGGAGGAGACACCGGCACCGTGCTTTCTCTTCAAGAAGACTCGGCTGCTCCCTCGATCTTTTCCATATCTACATACAACAACCCTTCCAGGTCAGGATTTATTTGCGGCAAGTAATTTGGGAAGAAAGCGATGCTCACTTCCCAAGGAGCCGATTTCATTATCTCCGGTGTATATATAGGGGATACAGACGACTCGTCCCCGGTCTTTATTGATTCATGATGAGGGGTGATTCTCACGGAACTGCTATCATCCGAATCATTTAATAGCAATCCCTCCTTATTAAAACGTCTACATACTACCAAAGGAAATTTCGTCGGGTTAGCATAGTTAATGTCCAAGTTAGCTATTGTTTCATGAGTAGCCGCGACATCCATGTTAGCAATAGTCATAAAGTAGTAGTAGAAACTTGTAAAAAATAAAGATTAGTTTCATGAATTAATTTAAAGCCCTAAGCTAACATTCAATAACACGAAGAATAGTTTGAAGAAATTCAAAAATTTGAAGGAAAATTTGAATACCTTGTTTAAAGAAATTTGGAAATTTGTCAGAAATTTGATGAAGTTCTGTCAGAAACCTTGAAGATCTTCGAGAATTTTGTCAGATGAAGGATGGTTGGTGGTTGTTAGAGCTTATCTCTCTACTTTCTCTCACTAATAACTTAAGAAATGAAGGAAATATTAATGAAGGTTAGGTGAGAGGGAACAGTTCCAAAATCCCTATTTATTACAGCAATAAATGCTTAACCTCACACCTAAACACCCTTAAAACGAAAAGTCGAATCCAAAACTAAAATCGGGAAGTCAACAAGTCGGACCCCCAATTAGAGGGGAGATATGGAAAATTTTTCTAATTATTTTAGCACTTGAATGTGTCCGGGGAGTCGATAAGTCGGACCCCCAAGGTGTGTGAAAATGTTGATAATTTCTCTAAGTTATCAAGCCTCCTCACGAATCCGCAGGGTCGATAAGTCGGACCCCAAAGTGTGGATGATGAAAAATTTCTCTAAGTTACTAAATTTCCTCCTGAAGCCGTAGGGTCGATAAGTCGGACCCTGAATTACACCTAAAGAAAAACATGAAAAAAACTCTAAGTCTGAAATATTGCTTATTCTACCGTCCGACTTGTAGATGTGGCGAATCTTTTGCCACATCTCCCATGATAGCCGCGGAAAGCATTGAAGCCGCGTCATCCTCCTCATCGCTACAAATCGTCGTATGACCAACTTCCAATTCTTCAAAAACGAAAGTTGTCCGTATGCTCGATAAGTCGGACTCCCAGGTGCCCCCAATAATCTTGCAAAATATTCTAAGTATGGAGGGGTTCTCGTATTGTCAGCACGACTGAAGACGCGGACCACTGCACTTATTCCGCGTCATGGGAAGGTGAGGGGCTCGTTTGGACAAGTAAAATTATTCCTAATATTTTCATCACTCCGTGATGTCGAAAAGTCGGACCCCTTATGTCCCCCTGTGAAGATCAAAAAATCTGAGTACCTACCCGAGCCGTGTCATCAACTGCACATATAATTCACTATTCATGCTTCAGGATGCGTATGGGTTCTCTAATTTATGCCGCGGCATATTATCCTCCTAAGTCTCCACGGCATATGATATAACGAGAAAAATAGAAAATAAAATTAATATCTTGTTCGTGGGGTCGACAAGTCGGACCCCCTTGGTGGTGATTTCGTTCCGGTATACTTCGAGATAATATGAAAAATCCATCATATTATCCACAAGGTCGATAAGTCGGACCCCCTTGTGTGGGTCAAATTCTAAAAAACATTCTAAGTATTGTAACTTCCGCGGCATTGTAGTAAAAGAAGCTAAACTGGAAGTATTGAAATATAACAAATTCGTACGACATGCTACACAAGTAAATCACTGTCTTAGTCGGTTTCAAGTGTTGCACGCTATATTGGAGGTCGCGGGATCAAACCTCCACAACTACATTTTTGCTGCTGCACGATATAGACGGCTGGGGCTACCCCACGGCATGCTACAAGTCGCGGCTCGGTATACCTTGATCGCTTTCCTCTTGGGCTTGGACGTGCCTCACACGACTACTTTGAAAATGTCGTAACTTTTTCGTTACGACTCGGAATTCGACGTGTGAACAGTTAATTCGAAGCTTACGAGCCCAATTTTCATAATCTGTCAAAAGATGAGTATCGTTTCCGCATAAAGAAAGATTTTTCAAGTCGTTGGGGCTCTCTCCTCACATCATCCTTCATGCTTGAGGCTAAATGTCATGGTAACATTTATTTACTCATCTATTTATTTGAATTATTAGTATCATATTACCTTAATACCTTTTGACCTTTTTAGTTCACTTTGACTTTCGGTCAAGGGCCTTTTTCTGTAATCCCCATCTTCCTTACTTGGCCCATAAGCTAATAACTTCCCAGAACCCTAACTTCTCTTATGTAACTGAACACTACTCCTCAACCTCATGATTCCCCTTCTTTAATGCTGATAACCGCCTACCATTATGCATGATAACCAACCTTCTCCCAGAAGTAACTCCCTCTCCATCATTATAAATAGAGGCAGCCAGCTTCAAGGGATGGATCATCTGATAATAGCCCTTCTGAAATCCTTGTTCACAGCCCTCTTCGTTAACCTCCCAGAAACACAAGCAACTTCCACCTCTACACCCCTATTCCTGCGTTCTCCATCTCATCGTTTCTTCATTAATCTTTCATCCACGTTCTAACTTGAGCGTCGGAGGGGTTTTCCGGGAGATCACCCCCTGGATAAGGCCAACGTGTTGTGTTGCAGGAATTGAGGTCGCGTCCATTCGGCGGATTGTTGCTCTCGATTACACTTCCTTCTCAAGTATTTAAAGTGTCTCGCACTTCCACATTTCATCACTGAAACAACAACACTTTGATATTACATTGCATTCTCTTTGTGCTAAGGGATTGTTGTTGTAGCTAGTATTTCTTTGTGAGTTTCATTATCATCCCAAGCATCCTTTAGAGAAATATCACAAAAAGAAAGTGATTAAATGCCTTCTACATATATCGAGTTTTCGAGCAAAGTTCATCCTTGCAACATATTCTTCAAGGAGGTGTCATACTTGGAGTTTGAAGAGGTTCCATACCCAATACAAAGGTTTACAAATATAAGTTTGTTGTAGTCATGTTTACTTGTAATTATATTTGTAATAGCATTATATTTTCAATAATCTTTTGTGGTATCATCTTCATGGCTAGTGTGAAGCTACTTCTAATTTTATCAAGTTAGACAAGTTTGTCGATGTTGAAATCCATTGTTGACAAAATAAAATGCTTATACTTTTGACCACTCTTAACGTTGCTTATGTCATAAGCACTCCTTGACCGGATGAGACGTATGATGAAACTTTGGAGAAAATTAGGAAGCATAGCAAGTGGGATAATGATCACTATATGTTGGAGACATATATTGAATGGGATAAAGGATTTACTCATTGATATCTACCAATTCCATGAATCGGCAAAGCTTTTACGGGATGCACTTGAGGACAACTACATGGCCGAGGATGCAAGTTCTAAGAAATTCTTAGTAAGTAATTTTAATACTTATAACATGATTTATAGTCGCCCTATATTTGATCAATTTCATGAACTTTAAAGAATGCATGCTAATATGAAAATTCATGATATAAGTTTAGATGAGATCTTTATTGTATCTAGCATTATAGATAAGTTGCCTCCTTCTTGGAGGGTTGTTAGACATGCTATAAAGTTTAAGAAGGAAGACATTAGTCTCTCCGATCTTGAACAACATATAGTTATAGAGTCTAGCATAACGGTCCATAAGGGGCAAAAGGAGTCTAATCCTAATGTTGGTACAATCAACATGATTGACGGGAAACCTTGAAAAGTATATTAGAAAAGGAAACATTTCAAAGGGGATTTGAAGCGCTATTAAACCTATTGAGAATGGGTGTCAAGAGTGTCGTATGCCCGGAAACCTAAAGAAAAATTTGTGTTTAAGAACAAGCAAAAGAAGACAAAGAGTTAAGCTTCTTCAAGCAAGGACCTCTCTACTAAATACTAATTTTGTTAACATTCTATTTTTGCTGTTTGTTTAATAAATACTAATTCTAGTATTGTATATGATGTTCCATTATCTTAGTATATCAATTTAGGAGCAACGAGGCATGTGTGCAAAAATAAACAATAGTTCAAAAATACACATAAACTTTCTGCCTAAAAAAATATGTACAAAAAAGGTCTAATTTTCATATTTTATATAATAATAAAAAAAAAATAAAAATGCCATCAATGATGCGCGTGCAATCTAAACTATAAGATCTTGATCTTACGATTCTAATTTAATTCTCACAGTTCTCACCATATGGTAGTTGTCACTTAAACTATCTCTCTCTCTCTCTCTTTATATATAAATGTGTATGATTAATTTAGAACGCTACATTTAAGATACCATTTTATTAATAGTGACTTATAATTTAGGGTACTTTAACTCTATATTACCTTAGATTTTATTCAATTTATTAAACAAAAGGTTGCATAATGTTTCTTATCATACAATTTTTTTAATAGTGTCCTTGTGATGTTGTTAAGCATGCATATCTTACAATTATGACATTGTAGAGAACAAAAAGAAATTAAGTCATGCTTTGAGATAAAGGAAATTTTATCAAAATTAACACGTCACAACCTTAAATGACATAAATAATGCAAATCATCACATATATTACGACGAACATCAACATTACAAACATGGGTTTTAGAATTACAAACTATAGATTGTTTAAATAGATTACATTTTAAGTAAGCAAGACCAATGAATAAGTTGCTTCTAGAAATTATACACCTATCCGCTTTAAATACTAATTTGTAACCCAATTGATTCAAAAGTGAACCCGAGATAATGTTCCTACTGATGTTGGGTGCATAGTACACAACATTTTACACTAAAAGATTTCCCGATGTAAACACAAGTTCAACTATTCCCTTTGCATGGACCTTGATAGAAGTACATGTAGAGAAACTCTACACCACCCACCTTATGCAAGGTTTTGAACATATCAATCATCTTATAAGCATTGAAATTACTTACTAGGAATTTCTTAGAACTCGTGTACTTAACCTTAAGTGTATCCCATAAAAGCTTTGTCGATTCATGAAATCAATACACATCAAAGAGTGAATCCTTCATTCCAATCAAAAAATGTCCTCGACATATAAAATCATCATTATCGCTCTTGCTACACTTTCGAGTTTGTTCCTAAGTTTCATCATCCACTTCCTTAGGCCTTGAAGTGCTTATGACATAAGCAACATTGAGAGTGGTCAAAAGGATAAGCATTTTCTTTTGCCAACATCGGAAATTCACACCGAGGAACTTGTCCAACTTGGTAAAATTAGAAGTAAGTTCCTTCACACTAACCATGAGGATACTATCACAAAAGATTATTGGAAATATAATGTTATTACAAATATGTTACAACAACAAAGTAATCTCCCCCTTGATGAAAGTCAAAATCATATTCTCCTAAATCAAATTTCTATGTGAAAAATGTTGTAATATAGTATAAAATCAATAACATAAACAAAAGATCATAAAAGCAAATTATCCTCATGTAAAATAGTAATTTAAACACCTTGAGGATCATATAAAAACAGTAGCATATTCACAATTCATCAAGCTTCAAAAGATCATATTATGCTATCAACATATTGAACTATTCAATTATCAACCTAAAAATAACTAGTAAACAAAGAAAGTGAAGTTCATGAACATGGAAAACAACAAACATGCAACCAAAGTTCAGCAAGCATCAAAATAAGTCATAAGCAACCATCAAGCATATATAGAAACCAGTAGCATATATTATGCATCAAAACCAACAATACTAACAGTAGCATCAATCTATTTAATATAATTTATATTCATGTAAGAAGCAAAAGCAAGCATAATTGTAATAGATTCTTACGTACCAACAGGAGCAAAACTTTGATCGTAATTAATGCCTTCCACTTGATTATAGCCCTGTGTTACTAACTTTGCTTTATGATAGGTCGTTTATGTACTATCAAACAAATCCTAATATGCAACTAGTATAGCAGCAGTTAGGGTCGAATCCACAAGGAACAATGTAGTAAATGATTATTTTCCGGCTACCAATTGATCCTAAGTAACACACAACTTTAGAGAATATATGTCTAAACTAACTAAATGACTAGAGTACAAACAATTAAATTAGCAAGGTAAATCGATGATTCTAAAACATCTAGGGATAAATTTCTCCACTAGCATGATATGATGACAATGAGATCCTACTACCCCTACAACAATCATAACCAAGTTCAATAGGATGAATACACCATTAAAGATACTAATAGCTCCTTTCGAAGACTATTAGCTTCACTACCATACTATCAAACCTATTTTCATGGAATCAAGTATAGTAATGACATTGAGCATAGTATTCTATAAGATCCAACAATCAAATCTATCTATTTTCATGAAGATTATCAAGTCCTTGATCTAAAAGGCGATTCATTCAACTCTAACTTTCGTTAGCGATGAATAAATTGATAACCACAATTTCCAAAATTTCTATTGAAAAACATGAGTTAACTAGCATAAGAAACCAAGCATGAACAAGGATTATGCATAACAAAAAGGGATTCGGATTCAATAACTCATCATCAAAATCATGGCTAGGGTTCCATCTAACCCTAGATTAAGAAACTACTCACACATATTAAATGTAACAAAACAAGAATTAATTAAAGAAAACATGATTAAAAGTAATAACAAGGAAGGGATAAAGAAATAGTACTTGAAATCGAATACCAAATGACGAACGAAAGTAATTGAAAGTTACAAAGTTTCTTTTTCCCAAAATGAAGAATTAATTGTATCTAAAAACAGAGAAAAAATGTTAACCCCCGTTCTATTACATTCCCTAGTGATTAAATAAGAAAACTGCACGGAAAAACGGTTGTTAAAGCAAGACCGGATCGGGTTTCTGGAAGACCGGACCGGGTTTCTAAAAGACCGGACCGGGTCCGTGTGTTGAGGGTTTCCAGAGAGCAGAATTTGCAGGACCCGACCGGGTTTAAGCAAGACCCGACCGGTCCGTGTGTTGAACATTTATGCAACTGATTTTAGACAAACCCGACCGGGTCCTAGGCTTGGAGGCTTACATTCCTATTTCTTGCTTGAAATCGCCCGGGTTATGAAAATACCCGCCCGGGCCCATCATCTTGTGCTTACTTTTCTTCATGAGAACGCAGCAAAAGTATAAACGAGACTCAACGGGACTAAAAGCATATCCGAATGGACCCGTGAGCTCACAAAAGTGCCATAGTGCAGTCTCGAACTCTGCTAAATCTCGAAGCACGCATCCTAATGCTCAGAAGTGATCCGCTTCCAATATGAGAGTGGAGTAGAATGGCGTGAAATAATCAAAGACACAAAAACTCCAACTAAGCGTAAAACCACATGGAAAATGCGAAATCACACATCAGAATGCTATAAAACGCAAGGGAAAGGAGCATAAAAACATAGTATAAAGTGTATACATCAAACTCCCCCAAGCCAAACCCTTGCTTGTCCTCAAGCAAATAGACCATCAAAGAAAAATGGAAATCATATAGGTCAACAAAGTTCTTCCCCAAAAATTTTTGAAATTCATTTAAAAGCAACTTCAAACGACTCGGCATTTAGGCGCACTCAACATCAATCTGGAATATCATAGCGCAATAAGACTTTCATAATTCATCCAAAAGGTAACCAGTTAAGGTCATCGTAAGCACATCATAAATCAAATGAGGAGGTACTCACGGGGCAACTCACCACTCCATCGTTGATGAGTCTAGAACTCATTACACACACCAAAGTAGTAAAAATGACTACATCCATTCCCCAGCAGTGTTTCCCTCCCAACTCTTACACTCATGTGTTTAAAAGGACAAAATGATCTCTCCAATACAAATAACATTCTAAACACTTTCACTTTAACTTTGCTATCCTTCTCCTTCGAAAAAGACTTCAACTACCAAGAGAATCAAATCAGGCTAATAACGGGTGTAACGTTGGCTAAGGTTATTGGTCGTGCTAAAAATATGAGACCTAGTAGGGACAATAGGGAGTGAATACTTTTTTCTCGCAATTACACACACTTCGAGCATGCAACCAATCTTGAATGAACTTAACCAGCGAAATTTCGAGCTTGTAGAAGGACAAGACATAACCCCTTTATTTGAACATTTAACTATAAACATAAATCATGTTCTTTTTGATGATTTTTTTTTTGAGATTTTTTTTTGATAAAGAAATAATACTTGGGGGTGTCTATATACAGAGGAATTTAAAAGAAACTCGACATTTTACAATTATGGATCAGTAACCACACCAACAACCAACATCAAACTTAAATAACCAATTCACTCCCAAAATGAAGAATTAATTGTATCTAAAAAAAGAGAAAAAATGTTAACCCCCGTTCTATTACATTCCCTAGTGATTAAATAAGAAAACTGCGCGGAAAAACGGTTATTAAAGCAGGACCGGACCGGGTTTCTGGAAGACCGGACCGGGTCCGTGTATTGAGGGTTTCTAGAGAGCAGAATTTGCAGGACCCGACCGGGTTTAAGCAAGACCCGACCGGTCCGTGTGTTGAACATTTATGCAACTGATTTTAGACAAACCCAACCGGGTTTAGAGTATACCCGACCGAGTCCTAGGCTTGGAGGCTTACATTCCTACTTCTTGCTTGAAATCGCCCGGGTTATGAAAATACCCGCCCGGACCCATCATCTTGTGCTTACTTTTCTTCATGAGAACGCAGCAAAAGTATAAACGTGACTCAACGGGACTAAAAGCATATCCGAATGGACCCGTGAGCTCACAAAAGTGCCATAGTGCGGTCTCGAACTCTGCTAAATCTCGAAGCACGCATCCTAATGCTCAGAAGTGATCTGATTCCAATACGAGAGTGGAGTAGAATGGCCTGAAATAATCAAAGACACAAAAACTCCAACCAAGCGTAAAACCACATGGAAAATGCGAAATCACACATCAGAATGCTATAAAACGCAAGGGAAAGGAGCATAAAAATATAGTATAAAGTGTATACATCAATTTCGAAAGACCCATCTAGCTCCACTAGTGGTGCTTCTAACTTGTGCTACTCATGAGCTCACACTCCACGAAGATGACGAAAATGATGTCATACCATCCTTAAAAAATCTTGTAATTAAGACAAAGAAACATGAAGAGCCCTCAAGTCATAATGAAGAAAGTGATCACGACGAAGATTCTTTTGCTCTAATTAGAAGGAGAATGGAACGCATAACGAGGATGAAGAAAAGAATTAGTAAATTTAAGTAAAACAACTTTAACCTCAAATTATAAATTAACAAACTTGCTTGTTTTGAATGTGGATCAACATATCACCTTGTAAAAAAATTTCCTAAAAGTAAAAAGATTATTGTATGAAGGACAAAAAGAAGTAAGCAATGGTTGCTAAATGGATTGACTCTCAAGAGTTAAGTGAATCTGATAAAAAGGATAGACAAGTTCATTTGTGTCTTATGGGAAATGATGGTAAAAAGCATAACGAAAAAAGACAACTTTCATGTCTTGGATGTCCTCAACTCTTGCTATAAAGATGAATTGGTAAAATCTCTTTTCAATATGTTTCAAATTGATCAAATATTAAAAGATGTAATAAAAGAGTTACAGAATAGAATTCGCTATTATGCCAAAGGTTGTGAAGACCTTACAAAAAAAAATGACACATTAAAGGCAGAAAAATTAAAATTTGGAGAAACTATCATGGTCTTGAAAGACTTTGGATTTCAGGGCCAGAACCATTCGCTTTTATAATTGAGATCAAGACCTTGAAATCAGAATGTGGAAAAGGTCGACTATTTGAGAATGAGTTAAAAAGTTTCGAATCTAAGTTTGACCAAATTTTACATCATCAAAAAGTGCAACAAAATATCAACATATACCCTCTTGCTCTTATTTTTGCAAGGAAGTACATTTAGGATTTGCATGTCCCCACAAACGTAGTCATATTACTAAGAACACCTTTCCTATTAAACTACAAGAATAAATAAGGCAAATATGGGTTCCAAAGGGAACTAGACCACCTAACATGGTCCATCCCAAGTATGCATCCAAATTTACCACTTGGTCTATGAAAAAAGGTTGTAAGTGAAACAAAAATGGATATTGGATAGTGGATGTTCAAGACATATGAGCGAAAAAGCATCAATTTTTTTCTGAAATAAAAGAAATATGCAATGACTCAATTACTCTTAAGGACAAAGGTAAATGCAAGATCTTTGGCATCAGTAAGATTAGTAAGGATTTTTCAAAATACACCGATAATGTTTTTCTGGTTGATGGATTGAAATTTAACTGGTCCCAATTATGTGATAAAGGTAATTAGGTAATTTTTGATAAGGAAAAATATATTGTTAAAAACCTTAACACATGAGATGTATTTGTTATTGCTCTTAAACATGATACTTTTTATTCTCTACATACTTGCAAAATTACAGCCTAAGATTTCTGTTTAAACGCTATAACAGATGATCTAAAGTTATGGCGTAGAAGGTTTTGCCATATCAACATGCACACCATGCATGAATTAGCTAGTAAAGATTTGGTTAATAGACTTCCATCCCTTGAATACAAACATGGTCTTTCATGTGATGCATGTATTCGAGGTAAACAAGTAAGAAGTTCGTTTAAAATGAAAAAGATGGTAAGTACTATTAAACCATGTGAACTTCTACACACTGATATATGTGGGCTAATGCATGTCAAGAGTATAAGAGGTAAGTCTTATTTAATAGTTATAGTTGACGATTTTTCAATATTTACGTGGGTTGAATTTTGAAGGAAAAAGGAGAAGCTTTGAAAACATTCTCAAAGCGTTGTAAAGAGATGCAAATGCTGCTTAATTTCCAAGTGGTGGTTTTAATGATTTAAATTTCAATAGCACTTTGATAATGAAACCGAAGAAGATGTTGAGGAAGAATCTACAGATGGAAAGGAAAACATGTAAGAGTCTATACAAAGTTTTGAAGACGTCGATGACAAACAGGTTGAGCACATTTAAGACTCACAACCCCATCAAGAGAATAATGCTCAAAATTTGGAGAAAGAACCTGAACATATGATAAATGATACTCCAATTAAAGACTCTTCAACGGAAGTATCAACTAGCTCTTAATGAGAAGATAAAAGTTCGCCTTGGTTTGAATATTTCATCAGTTAATGAAAAGTTCTTCTCATGCAAAATCTTTGGGGGGGAGGGAGGGGGGCCACACATTCTAAGCCTATTGCGGTAGTGAACTATAGGGGTTGCCACTAAGAAGGGGCTCTGGTGGTGAACTATGATGGATATGGGTATAATCCCGATTATGTTGCGACCGAGAGTTATGGTGGACAAAGCCTAGGATATGCGCAACAAATGTTCAAGAACCAACCCTATAAACCTCCCTTCAATTCAAATCAAGGTCAAGGAAACTTTAACCAAGGAACAACCTAAACAATCATGTTACTTATGGTAATCAACCAAATGTGAGTATTCTAAGGCCAAATGATTTTGGTACCCCTCCCATTCAACCCTAATCTCCTTCGTCCTTGTGCGCCGTTTAGGGGAATGCTCCTTTTTCTCTCTTCGATACATGCACTATTCAAAGCAGCACCTATGTCTCCTTCTCCTTCCATGGAAGGATCTTCATCTACACTCCATCCCACAGCAGCTCTTCCGGTCCGGTTTTGTTTAGAAAAACGGGCCACCCCTTTTTTTCCTTTCTTCTTTGTGTCTGGCCACCATTCAGGGTAGCCTATTAGTTTGAAAGACTCATTTTTGGTGTTTCTTGTGCCACCATAATGAGTGAATTTGAGGTAAGCTTTGTGATCATCACGCCGGTAAGTCCTTCCTTTAACAGCGAACCCCCCTCCGATGCCCAATGAGTCTAGATCTTATGAGGGCTCCTTTTTCATTATCCCACGCCTCATTATTTCTCTCTTGATGCTTGCATAGGCCTCCTCCATCGTAGGGAGTGGGTCTTGAAGGAGTAGATCCTTTCTGTCCTTATCGAACGTATCATCAATCACTGTTAGGAATTGATACATCCTGTTTTGTTGAATTAACTGGTTGTAGATGATAATATTATTTGGGTCTTTTATGGGATTTGGTTGTCTTTTGTCAATCTCCTTCCACAGCATGAGTAATTTGCTATAGCACAACTTAATTGGTTTGTGTCTTGTTGGATTTTGTTGGTTTTGACCGAGAGGCCGAATATTTGCAGGTCATCCCTTTTACTACTGTATAGTGTCTAGATTCCTTGCCATAATGTTTTAGTTGTTGGAAAATCAAGGTATTGATTCACTAGGTCAGGATTTATATTCTCCATTATCTATCAGATGACAATCAAATCATTTTGAGTACATTGGTTGTACGCTGGGTCATTTTTTGATGGTGGAACGGCAATGATGTGATTGAGCCGATTACGACCATTAATGGCTAAGTGCATTAGCCTGGACCATTTTGTGTAATTTTGATTTGTTAGTTTTTCGGATATTGAGAGGGTTTGGGCAGTACTTGTGGTTTCGATGAGAAATTTGTTGGGGTTTAACTGTTGGAATAACTGAAACAATTGTCCAATTGTGACCGGCTTGTCTGGTGCTATGATAGTTTTGGAGTCTTTCTCCATTATAGGTTTTTTAAAGGTAAGATAACTGGTATATGATGAAGCTGCAAAAACCACTCAGAAACGTTGCTGCTCTGATACCATGATAAAAGGTAGAACACTTTTTTTGGTTTAATACTTGTGTTCAATATTTCTGTGTATTGATTCAATGATAATGATGTGTATATATACAAAGGAGTTCCTAGGGTTGCTTAAAATAACTTATACAAAATATAGAAGTTTCCCTAATTATAAATATTCTAAATATATTGTTTCCATATTCTAATAGTTCACTTTGAGGAGATGTAGTCATTGCTTTGAGCGAGATTTGGTTGTGGGCGTGCGGATGGATAGTGAAGGTTTGGGCTTACCTTTAGGTCCTTAATTATAGCCATTTAGCCTATTACCATTTGGCCTTGGAATACTCACATTCGCTTGATTACCATAAGTAATATGATTGTTTGGGTTGTTCCTTGGTTGAAGTTTCCTTGACCTTGATTTGAATTGAAGGGAGGTTTATGGGGTTGGTTCTTGAACATTTGTTGCGCATATCCTTGGCTTTGTCCACCATAACTCTCGGTCGCAACATAATCGGGATTATACCCATATCCATCATAGTTCACCACCATAGCCCCTTCTTAGTGGCAACCCCTATAGTTCACTACCGCAATAGGCTTAGAATGTGTGGCCCCTCTTCCTTCCCCCCCTAAAGATTTTGCATGAGAAGAACTTTTCATTAACTAATGAAACATTCAAACTATTGATAGCGAACTTTTATCTTCTCATTAAGAGCTAGTTGATACTTCCTTTGAAGGGTCTTTAATTGGAGTATCATTTATCGTATGTTCAGGTTCTTTCTCCAAGTTTTGAGCATTATTCTCTTGATGGGGTTATGAGTCTTAAATGTGCTCAACCTGTTTGTCATTGACGTCTTCAAAACTTTTTATAGACTCTTAAATGTTTTCCTTTCCATCTGTAGCTTCTTCCTCAACATCTTCTTCGGTTTCATTATCAAAGTGCTATTGAAATTTAAATCATTAAAACCATCCCTATGTATGATTTCTTTAACCACATTTGTTCGTTGTTTAGTACTCATTTTTTTATTTAATGAATACGCTAAAGAAGATGCCTTCATCACTTCGAGCATCAAACTTACCCAAATTTTCTTTACCATTATTATGAATAAAACATTTGCAACCAAATGGTCTAAGATATGAATTGTTAGGTTTTTTTTCGTTTAAATTGCTCATGGAGTTTAGTTTAGTATAGGTCGAATAAGGCATCCATTAGCACATATTTGTTGTATTTACCACTTCAGCCTAATAGTTCTTAGTTAATCAATTTTCAATTAGCATAGTCCTAGTCATTAATGTGTGATTTTTCTTTTTAACCATACCATTTTGTTGAGATGTTATAGGAGCTTAGAAGTTGTGAGTTATTTCATAATTTTTCATCGAAGGAATAAAAACCTGGTTGATCAAATTCTCTTCCATGGTCACTTCTAACTAAACCAATTGGAAAATTAAGCAGCATTTGCATCTCTTTACAACGCTTTGAGAATGTTTTCAAAGCTTCTCCTTTTTCCTTCAAAATTCAACCCACGTAAATCTTGAAAAATCGTCAACTATAACTATTAAATAAGACTTACCTCTTATACTCTTGACATGCATTAGCCCATATAGACCAATGTGTAGAAGTTCACATGGTTTCTTTTTCGGTTTAAAAGAACTTCTTACTTATTTACCTCGAATACATGCATCACATGAAGGACCATGTTTGTAGTCAAGGGATCGAAGTCTATTAACCAAATCTTTACTAGCTAATTCATGCATGGTGTGCATGTTGATATGGCAAAACCTTCTACGCCATAACTTTGGAGCATCTGTTATAGCGTTTGAATAGAAATCTTAGGCTGTAATTTTGTAAGTATGTAGAGAATAAACATTATCATGTCTAAGAGCAATAAGAAATATATCTCATGTGTTAAGGTTTTTAACAATAATATTTTTCCTTATCAAATATTACCTAATTACCTTTATCACATAATTGGGACTAGTCAAATTTCAGTCCATCAACCAAAAAAACATTATCGGTGTATTTTGAAAAATCCTTACTAATCTTACTGATGCCAAAGATCTTGCATTTACCTTTGTCCTCAAGAGTAATTGAGTCATTGCATATTTCTTTTATTTCAGAAAAAAATTTGATGCTTTTTCGCTCGTATGTCTTGAACATCCATTATCCAATATCCATTTTTGTTTCACTTACAACCTTTTTTCACATACCAAGTGGTAAATTTGGATGCGTACTTGGGATGGACCATGTTAGGTGGTCTAGTTCCCTTTAGAACCCATATTTGCCTCATTTATTCCTGTAGTTTAATAGGAAAGGTGTTCTTAGTAACATGACTACGTTTGTAGGGACATGCAAATCCTAGATGTACTTCCTTGCAAAAATGGGAGCAAGAGGGTATCTGTTGATATTTTGTTGCACTTTTTGATGATTTAAAATTTGGTCAAACTTAGATTCGAAACTTTTTAACTCACTCTCGATTAGTCGACCTTTTCCACATTCTGATTTCAAGGTCGTCTTGATCTCAATTATATAAGCGAATGGTTCTGGCCCTGAGATCCAAAGCATTTTTGTATCAGACCAATATTCTAATTTTTCAAGACCTTGATAGTTTCCCCAAATTTTAAATTTTCTGCTTTTAATGTGTCATTTATTTTGTAAGGTCTTCACAAACTTCGGCATAATAGCGTATTCTATTTTCTAACTCTTTTATTTCATCTTTTAATATTTGATCAATTTGAAACATATCGAAAAGAGATTTTTCCAATTCGTCTTTATAGCAAGAATTGAGGACATCCAAGACCTTAAAGTTGTCTTTTTCATTATCCTTTTTACCATCATTTCCCATAAGACACAAATGAACTTGTCTATCCTTTTTATCAGATTCACTTAACTCCTCATAGTTAATCCATTTAGTAACTATTACTTCTTTTTGTCCTTCATACAATAATCTTTCTACTTTTGGGAAATTTTTTTACGAGGTGATATGTTGATCCACATTCAAAACAAGCAAGTTTGTTAATTTATAATTTGAGGTTAAAGTTGTTTTACTTAAATTTTCTAATTCTTTTCTTCATCCTTATTATGCGTTCCATTCCCCTTCTAATTAGAGCAAAAGAATCTTCCTTGTGATCACTTTCTTCATTATTACTTGAGGGCTCTTCATGTTTCTTTGCTTTAATTACAAGATTTTTTAAGGATGGTATGACATCATTTTCATCATGTTTGTGGAGTGTGAGCTCATGAGTAGCACAAGTTAGAAGCACCACTAGTGGAGCTAGATGGGTCTTTCGAAACAAACTTAACAAGGATGGTGAAATAATAAGAAAAAAAAAAGTGCACCATGTTGATATGGTGCAGGTCTTAAAAGAGAACCAAATATTCCTAGAGCAATACAATCTTGTGTTGAGCAACCAATTATGATTAGAACGTGTGCATTATGAAGTCACCAAGCATCAGTTCAGATAGGTTAATCAATGTTGTTGTTCAACTCATTATCAACTCAGCAATATCAGAAACATAATTAGAATAAATGCACAAATTTATACAGCAGCAGCAGAACGTGGAGGAAAGCCACAAAGTCAGAAGTCAGAAGAAACAATCTGCCAGCCTACCTTGCAGCATGAGCCAAGCCTTGACCATGGAGATCTGGACCTAACCAATCATGGGGACGTCATCTCTATACATGGGCCTAGCCATGAAGGTCCAAGAACCATGCTGGAAGTGCACAAAATCACCTAGAACAGAAGCACAAGGGAACCCAATCGCAGATCAGAACAATCGCTGCTGATCGAACCCACTGACCAGGGGACTTTGCAGGGCTTGGCTAGATCAGACCCGAGTATATTACGGGACACTAAGGGTAGATTTGGAATTTCCATACATGGGCCTTACTGTCAAGGTCCAATATGTCTGTTAACTTGTACAGAAGACCCTCAAGAATTGATGAGGAAGGTCGAGTGTTCAGCTGATTTCACGTCAGAATACTCAACACCATGTTTTCTGATTTCTGTTTGTTATTTTTAAGTTGCACATGTATGTCACGTGGGCTTTATAGCGTGTCATTGTTAGAAGCCTTTGTGACCGTTATGTTAGTTGAAGACTCTATATATAGGAGAGCCCCATTCGTGTATTAGTTGAAGTTGATTTTTAATAAAATTCAAAAAAATTCCTTGAGTGAATTTTCTTTCAATTGCTTGCAATGGGGTTACTAAGGCTCAGTCTACCCTTCATGAACGTGTAAACCCTTGATCAGTCTTCAAGATTACACTTCATTCTATCCAAGAACACTGAGCATCCCATTGATTGATCAAAGGAAAGCATCGGGGTTGTGTTGAGAAGAGGCCTGGCAGTCCAGCTCTTGTCAAGACGCTGCATATCGGCCTTGGAATATCCTTCATCTTCGTTTCAAATCCAATTTCACGCGTTGACCAAGCATAATTGGATCAAAAAGCAAAGTAAGTATCACAGGGCTATAATCAAGAGGAAGGCATTGATTACGATCAAATTTTTGATCCTGTTGGTACGTTAGAATCTATTACAATTATGCTTGCTTTTGCTTCTTACATGAATATAAAGTTATATTAAATAGATTGATGCTACTGTTAGTATTTTTTGGTTTTGATGCATAATATATTCTACTAGTTTCTATATATGCTATGGTTGCCTATGACTTATTTTGATGATTGTTGAACTTTGGTTGCATGTTTGTTGTTTTCCATGTTCATGAACTTCGCATTCTTTGTTTATTAGGTTATTTTTAGGTTGATAATTGAATACTTCAATTTGTTGATAGCATAATATGATCTTTTGAAGCTTGATAAATTGTGGATATGCTACTATTTTTATATAATCCTCAAGGTGTTTAAATTACTATTTTACATGAGGATAATTTGCTTTTATGATCTTTTGTTTATGTTATTGATTTTATACTATATTACAACATTTTTCACATAAAAATTTCCTTTAGGAGAATATGGTTTTGACTTTCATCAAGGGGGAGATTACTTTGTTGTTGTAACATATTTGTAATAACATTATATTTCCAATAATCTTTTGTGATAGCATCTTCATGGCTAGTGTGAAGGAACTTACTTCTAATTTTACTAAGTTGGACAAGTTCCTCGGTGTGGATTTCCGTTGTTGGCAAAAGAAAATGCTTATCCTTTTGACCACTCTCAATGTTGCTTATGTCATAAGCACTTCAAGGCCTAAGGAAGTGGATGATGAAACTTAGGAACAAACTCGAAAGCATAGCAAGAGGGATAATGATGATTTTATATGTCGAGGACATATTTTGAATGGAATGAAGGATTCACTCTTTGATGTGTATTGATTTCATGAATCGACAAAGCTTTTATGGGATACACTTAAGGTTAAGTACACGAGTTCTAAGAAATTCCTAGTAAGTAATTTCAATGCTTATAAGATGATTGATAATCGTCCTATAATTGATCAATTTCATAAACTTTATAGAATGTATGATAACATGAAAATTCATAACATAAGTTTGGATGAATCATTAATCTATTAAGCATAATAGATAAGTTGCCTCTATCTTGGAGGGATATTAGACATGCTTTTAAACATAAGAAGACATTAGTCTTATTGATCTTGGACAACATATTGTTGTAGAGTCTAGCATAAGGGCCTATGAGGGGCAAAATGATCCTAATCCTAATGCTGGTACAATCAACATGGTAGAGGGGAAAACCTCTTAAGGAAAAAAGTAAAAGAAAACTTTCAAGGGGAAAAAAATACCAAACCCTTTGAGAATGGGTGTTGGAATGCGGTATGCCCGAACACCTGAAGAAAAATTACAAACAAGCAAAAGAAGACAAATGGGCCAAGCTTCTTCAAGTAAGGACCCCTCTACTAAAGGTGATCATTGTGCAGGATAATCTAATGTCTTGGTATATCGATTTGGGAGCAACAAGGCATGTGTGTAAGAACAAACATATGTTCAAAACCTTGCATAAGGTGAGTGGTGTAGAGTTTCTCTACATGTACTTCTATCAAGGTCTATGCAAAGGGAAAAGTGGAACTTGTGTTTACGTCGGGAAATCTTTTAGTGTTAAATCATGTGTACTATGCACCCAACATCAGTAGGAACATTATCTCAGGTTCACTTTTGAATCGATTAGGTTACAAATTAGTATTTAAAGCGGATAGGTGTATAATTTCTAGAAGCAACTTATTCATTGGTAATGCTTACTTAAAATGTAATCTATTTAAACTATCTATAATTTGTAATTCTAAAGCCTATGTTTGTAATGTTGATGCTCGTAGTAATATATGTGATGATTTGCATTATTTATGGCATTTAAGGTTGTGACGTGTTAACTTTGATAAAATTTCCTTTATCTCAAAGCATGACTTAATTTCTTTTTGTTCTCTACAATGTTATAATTGTAAGATATGCATGCTTAACAACATCACAAGGACACCATTAATAAAATTATATGATAAGAAACATTATGCAACCTTTTGTTTAATAAATTGAATAAAATCTAAGGTAATATAGAGTTAGAAAATCCTAAATTATAAAAGTCACTATTAATAAAATTGTATCTTAAATGTAGCCTTCTAAATTAATCATACACATTTATATATAAAGAGAGAGAGAAAGTTTAAGTGACAACTACCTTATGGTGAGAACTGTGAGAATTAAATTAGAATCGTAAGATCAAGATCTTATAGTTTAGACTGCACGCGCGTCATTGATGGCATTATTTTTTTTTTTATTATATAAAATATGAAAATTAGACCCTTTTTGTACATATTTTTTTAGGCAGAAAGTCTATTTGTATTTTTGAACTATTGTTTATTTTTGCACACATGCCTCGTTGCTCCTAAATCGATATACTAAGATAATGGAACATCATATACAATACTAGAATTAGTATATTAAACAAACATCAAAAATAGAATGTTTATTCAAAAACAGAATTAGTATTTAGTAGAGAGGTCCTTGCTTAAAGAAGCTTAACTCTTTGTCTTCTTTTGCATGTTCTTAAACACAAATTTTTCTTTAGGTTTCCGAGCATACGACACTCTTGACACCCATTCTCAATAGGTTTAATATACTTCTTTTGCCCCTTATGGACCGTTATGCTAAACTCTATAACTATATGTTGTTCAACATCGAAGAGACTAATGTCTTCCTTCTTATACTTTATAGCATGTCTAACAACCCTCCAGGAAGGAGGCAACTTATCTATAATGCTAGATACAATAAAGATCTCATCTAAACTTATATCATGAATTTTCATATTAGCATGCATTCTTTAAAGTTCATAAAATTGATCAAATATAGGGCGCCTATAAACCATCTTATATGTAATAAAATTACTTACTAAGAATTTCTTAGAACTTACATCCTCGGCCATGTAGATGTCCTCAAGTGCATCCCGTAAAAGCTTTGCCGATTCACGGAATTGGTAGCTATCAATGAGTAAATCCTTTATCCCATTCAATATATGTTCCCAACATATAGTGATCATTATCCCACTTGCTATGCTTCCTAATTTTCTCCAAAGTTTCATCATACGTCTCATCCGGTTTAGGAGTGCTTATGACATAAGCAACGTTAAGAGTGGTCAAAAGTAAAAGCATTTTATTTTGTCAACAATGGATTTCAACATCGACAAACTTGTCCAACTTGGTAAAATTAGAAGTACCTTCACATTAGCCATGAAGATGATACCAACAAAGATTATTGAAAATATAATGCTATTACAAATATAATTACAAGTAAACATGACTACAACAAACTTATATTTGTAAACCTTTGTATTGGTTATGGAACCTCTTCAAACTCCATGTATGACACCTCCTTGAAGAATATGTTGCAAGGATGAACCTTGCTCGAAAACTCGATATATGTAGAAGGCATGTAATCACTTTCCTTTTGTGATGTTTCTCTTAAGGATGCTTGGTATGATAATGAAACTCACAAAGAAATACTATCTTCAACAACAATCCCTTGGCACAAAGAGAATGCAATGTAATACCAAAGTGTTGTATTTTCGGTGATAAAACGTGGAAGTGTGAGACACTTTAAATACTTAAGGAGGAAGTGTTATCGAGAGCAACAATCCCCGGAATGGAAGCGACCTTAATTCTTGCAACACAACACGTTAGACTTATCCGGAGGGTGATCTCCCGGAAAACCCTTTCGACGCTCAAGTTAGAACGTGGACGAAAGATTAATGAAGAAACGATGAGATGGAGAACGCAGGATTATGGGTGTAGGGGTGGAAGTTGATTGTGTTTCTTGGAGGTTAACGAAGAGGGCTGTGAACAAGGATTTCAAAAGGGCTATTATCAGATGATCCTTCCCTTGATGTTGGCTGCCTCTATTTATAATGATGGAGAGGGAGTTACTTCTGGGAGAAGGTTGATTATCATGCATAGTGGTAGGCGGTTACCAGCACTAAAGAAGAGGAATCATAAGGTTGAGGAGTAGTGTTCAGTTATATAAGAGAAGTTAGGGTTTTGGGAAGTTATTAGCTTATGGGCCAAGTAAGGAAAATGGGGATTACAGAAAAAGGCCCTTGACCGATAGTTAAGTCAACTAAAAAGGTCAAAAGGTATTAAGGTAATATGACACTAATAATTCAAATAAATAGATGAGTAAATAAATGTTACCATGAGATTTCGCCCCACGCATGAAGGATGATGTGAGGAGAGAGCCCCAATGACTTGAAACATCTTTCTTCATGCGAAAATAATACTCATCTTTTGACGGATTATAAAAAATGGGCTCGTAAGCTTCGAATTGACTGTTCACACGTCGAATTCCGAGTCGTAACGAAAAAGTTACGATATTTTCAAAGTAGTCGTGTGAGGCACGTCCAAGCCCAAGAGGAAAGCGATCAAGGTATACCGAGCCGCGGCTTGTAGCATGCTGTGGGGTAGCCCCAACCGTCTACATCGTGCAGCAGCAAAAATGTAGTTAAGGAGGTTTGATCCCGCGACCTCTAATATAGCGTGCAGCGCTTGGAACCGACTGAGACAGTGGTTTACTTGTGTAGCATGTCGCACGAATTTGTTATATTTCAATACTTCCAGTTTAGCTTCTATTACTCCGATGCCGCTGAAGTTACAATACTTACAATGTTTTTTAGAATTTGACCCACACAAGGGGGTCCAACTTATCGACCTTGCGGATAATATGATGCATTTTTCGTATTATCTCGGAGTATACTGAAACGAAATCACCACCAAGGGGGGTCCGACTTGTCGACCCCACGAACAAGATATTAATTTTATTTTCTATTTTTCTCGTTATATCATATGCCGTGGAGACTTAGGAGGATAATATGCCGCGACATAAATTAGCGAACCCATATGCGTCCTGAGGCATGAATAGTGAATTATATGAGCGGTTGATGACGCGGCTTGGGTGGGTACTTAGATTTTTTAATCTTCACAGGGGGACATAAGGGGTCCGACTTATCGACATCACGGAGTGACGAAAATATTGGGAATAATTTTACTTGTCCTAACGAGCCCCTCACCTTCCCATGACGCAGAATAAGTGCAGTGGTCCGCGTCTTCAGTCGCGCTGACAATACGAGAACCCTTCCATACTTAGAATATTTTGCAAGAATATTTGGGGCACCTGGGAGTGCGACTTATCAGCATACGGACACCTTCCATACTCTGAAGAATTGGAAGTTGGTCATACGATGATTTGTACCGATGAGGAGGATGGCGCGGCTTCAATGCTTTCCGCGGCTATCATGGGAGATGCGGCAAAAGATCCGCCGCATTTACAAGTCGGACGGTAGAATAAGCAATCTTTCAGACTTAGAGTTTTGTTCATATTTTTCTTTGGGTGTAATTCAGGATCCGACTTATCGACCCTACGGCTTCAGGAGGAAATTTAGTAACTTAGAGAAATTTTTAATCATCCACACTTTGGGGGTCCGACTTATCAACCCTACAGCATCGTGAGGAGGCTTGATAACTTAAAGAAATTATCAACATTTTAACACACCTAGGGGGTTCGACTTATCGACTCCCCGGACACATTCAAGTGCTGAAATACATAGAAAAATTTTCCATATCTCCCCTCAAATTGGGAGTCTGACTTGTCGACTTCTCGGTTTTAGTTTTGGATTCCACTTCTCGTTTTAAGGGTGTTTAGGTGTGAGGTTAAGCATTTATTGCTGTAATAAATAGGGATTTTGGAACTGTTCCCTCTCACCTAACCTTCATTAATTAATATTTCCTTCATTTCTTAAGTTATTAGTGAGAGAAAGTAGAGAGATAAGCTCTGACAACCACCAACCATCCTTCAAACTTCTGACAAAATTCTCGAAGATCTTCAAGGTTTCTAACAGAACTTCATCAAATTTCTGACAAATTTCCAAATTTCTTCAAACAAGGTATTCAAATTTTCCTTCAAATTTTTGAATTTCTTCTAACTGTTCTTCGTGTTCTTGAATGTTAGCTTAGCGCTTTGAATTAGTTCATGAAACTAGTCTTTATTCTTTACAAGTTTCAACTACTACTTTATGACTACTACTAACATGGATGTCGCGGCTACTCATGAAACAATAGCTAACTTGGATATTAACTCTGCTAACCCGACGAAATTTCCTTTGGTAGTATGTAGACATTTTAATAAGGAGGGATTGCTATTAAATGATTCGAATGATAGCAATTCCGTGAGAATCACCTCTCATTACGAATCAATAAAGACCGGGGACGAGTTGTCTGTATCCCCTACATATACACCGGAGATAATGAAATCAACTCCTTGGGAAGTGAGCATCGCTTTCTTCCCAAATTACTTGCCGCGAATAAATCCTGACCTGGAAGGGTTATTGTATGTAGATATGGAAAAGATCGAGGGAGCAGTCGAGTCTTCTGGAGGGGAAAGCGAGGTGTCGGTGCCTCCTTCATTTTATATCCCGGGCGGCGGGCCTCTCAATTATTTCATTGACCTTCAAACTAAGAGAGACTTGGAAAAACAACGAGATGCCATCTCTCTGAAATGGGGTTTGAAGGATGATTTAAACATCATTACTCCGAGGAACTACGACACTGTTAGGTTTCCTCCTCTACATTGTATAGCTGTATATTTATCTTCCTTCGAGTTGGGGCTTAGGTTTCCTCTTCATCCCTTTTTTAGGGAAGTGTTAGATTTTTTAAACGTTTCTGTGCGTAAGTTATATCCTAATGCATAGGGTTTTCTGGTGGCGTTTTTGATTCTATGTAAAGTTTTAGCCGTGCCACCAACACTCACTGCTTTTAGATACATTTTTAGGGCTCGTTTATGTAATTCCCAATTACATGGTTGTGGGTGGATTACTTTCACCCACCGTCGTGGGCTGAAGATAGTCCACGACCTCCCTGATAACCAGAAAGGATATAGGACGAAGTTCGCCTATCTATATAGTTCTGGGGGGTGGAATATCAAGACTTCTTTTGACATCAAACCCAATCTCTCGGGCGTTAATAATGGAATCCCGCAGTGTTCATTTACTAATGCGGTGATTATAGAGTATGTAAAAATGGACGTGCAATTGGGGAGGAAACCCTTGAACGTCCAGCTCAATTGGATACCCGGTCGTTCTGAGTTGGAGAACGAGAATCTCCTCTCAACATTCGGCATCAGCTTGGCTATTGATCGGAGTAAGGGTCGTCGGCTCTTTCCTTTTTTATTGTGTGTTTACATGTTTTAACTTTCGATTTTTCAAGGATCGCCAAGGAGAACTTGAAGGCTAAAAATCCAAAACTTGAAACCTTTGCCTCTTCCACCCAAGGTATGCTTTCATGTTTTTTATAAGTGAGCCACGAGGAATTTTCTGACTTTTTCTCTTCGTAGGATTCGGCTACGGTCGAAAAGGGGCTGGACGAGGTGCCCAGCGAAGGGGAGGCTCTCCGGCTTCTCGAGGAGAGAAGGAAGGTTCACATCCCTGATGAATCTAAGAGGGTGATCCCTCCACAGAAGGAAGTGAAGGAGAAGAAAGAGAAGAAGGAGAGGAAGAGGAAGAGAGATTCCTCCTCCCATGCCGAAAGTGCCACGAAGAAAACTTTCGTGGACACTATAAGGATGGTCGTGCGTTTACAGGTGAGGTCGATGGAGGGGGAGGTGTCTAGCCCTTTGGTCAGGGTGGCGACTGCCTCTAGTAAGGGGAAGGAGAAGGTAGGGGAGTCAGCCGCGGCCCCCGAGTCGCACGTTGGAGAGGTTTATCGTCGTCGGGAGATTTTACCTTTTCGACACGATACCCTTTTTACCGACTTGGGGCATAAGGGTATGATAACCCGGTTCAACAGGGCGACTTCCCACTTGATTAGCAAAGTGGATGTCGACCATTTGGAGTCCTTGTCTCCTTGCGACAAAGTGCGCCAATTCCAAGCTTCCACGGCTGAGGTAACATCATGTACTCTGTCTTTTTATTAAGTCATCTATACATGGATTTTAATCCTCGTTAATTTGCAGACTTTTTTAAGGCTGTCCTTCGAACTAAACTTGAGCCGTCAAAGTGCCGCGGACAAGGAGACCCTGGCTGCCCTGGCCTCCCGCTGCGATGAGCAGAATGAGGAGCTCAAGAAGCTCCAAGAAGATTTGGGCGAGTTACAGGGCTTAAAAGAGAAACTGGCCAAATGCGCCGAACTAAAGGAGCATTTGGTCAGGACTGAACAGTGGCGGGAGAGGGCCAAGAAGCAGCTAGAGGGGACCATTGAAAGCTTAGACGCAGCTTCAAACATGTCTGCCACCCTCGGCCATGAAACGGGGCGCCTGATGGATATTCACGCCAGGCTGGTTCATCAAAACGAGTCTCTCATGCATCAGGATTCAAACCATCTAGCCAACTTCCAGACCTTGCTATCCGCGGCTAAAGTATATAAGCTTCGCTCGGAGAGACGGGGCCGGATAGCTAGGGATTGGTTGACTTCGGATGAGCCTGAGGCGTCGAGTTTCTTGGGGGATCTGACGGCGGAGATGATGGGCGCCAGTTCTAAAATCAGCGACGAGAAGTACCTTCTGGCTGCCGCGGAGCTAGGCATCGACTTTGATTCTCTCCGATAAATAGACAATCAAAAGGGAGACAAAGCGTTGACCAACCTAGCTTTGGTCCTGGAACGTAGAGCAGGAGAAGGTTTGGCTGGAGAGGGTCAATATTGAGACTGAAAGAGAGGCATTATGCCTTGGCTTGGATAAGCTAACTCTATCTCCTCCTTTGGCCTCGGATGCCCTCGAGAGCTTGGCGCTCTCTAAGCTGGAGAGTTTGTGTTTAGATTTGTCAAATTTACTTATCGATGAAGGAAAGAACCTCCAGGGCTTATCCAAGGAACTGTCGGAGATTGAAGTGGAGCCGTTCAACATTGAAGATTTTGTAAGCTTCACTCCGAGTCTCGATGAGGGAATGGTCGGGTCTCCACAGCCGCTGCGTCCTGAACCGGAAGAAGATGTTGACGCCTTTTTGAACAATGTTTAATTTATTCAAAGTTGTAATCTAAGCTTGTGACATTATCAACCAAACTTTGTAATTTGGATGATTGTTTTATGTACTTTGTACCGGATAATTTTATGATACTTTGTTGTGAATATTTTTGATGTTTTTGATCATTATGAATCTCTTTGCACCTGACTCACGGGCCGCGGTTCTATAGACCCAAGAATGGAAAATGATAAGACAGTGAAAATTTACTTGAGCTTGGCCGCGGTTTCTATAGACCCAAGAATGGAAAATGATAAGACAGTGAAAATTTACTTGAACTTGATATTTGGACCCTTCTTAAGGGGTCCAATTTATGGATGTCACTGATTTCTGCCGGATTATGGGGGGCATTGATGTTTACTTAGAATAATTTTGATTTTGGGACCCCTTTCAAGGGGTCCGACTTGTCAACGTCACTGATTCAAGATGACTTAGAATAAATCTGATCATGGGACCCCTCTCAAGGAGTCCGACTTATAGACATTATTGATTTTTTCGATTTTATAGAAATTACTGATTTTAATGAGATTTGCAATAAGTTTTGATGGATGTAGAGTATGTCTGACGATACGTCTGAAAGTTAGATGATAGTGAGAAAGTAGAACATAATCGAATACTTGTGAATGTTGAAGCTTTAAAGTTGGATAGTTTGAAACGTCTACTATATTGATATTGAAATTGTATTTGAAAATGAATATGAGAACATTGAGAGCAAATGATGACGCGACTTGACTAGTACTTGAGTGATTATTGACTGTGGCCTCTTGCGAATCTTATTAAATGAAGTATTTCTTCAAGTGATCTCCATTCCACGGGCGGGGTAATTTCTTTCCTTTCATGTCTTCCAATTCGAACGTCCCTGGTTTGATAACGCGGATAACTTTGAATGGCTCATCCTAGTTGGCTCCTAGCTTTCCTTTCTCTATTATCTTCCCGGTAGCTTCGATTTTGCGGAGGACGAGGTCACCAACTTGAATACGTCTTGTTTTGACATGACGGTTGAAGCTACGAATCATCTTCTATTTTTGGGCTATCGATCTGAACAATGCGTTTCCCCTTGTCTCTGGTAGCAGATGCAGGTTTGTTCTTTTTTCTTGTTTGTTCTCGCTGTTCGAGTAGTAGGCGACTCTTGTAGAGGGTACACCGATTTCTACGGGAAGCACGGCTTCAGACCCGTATACCAAGGAAAATGGGGTATGTCCGGTTGCCTCTTTGACGATTGTTCGGCTTGCCCATAGAATGCCGGGTAGTTCTTCATCTCAAGTACCTTTTGCCCCTTCTATTTTCTTTTTGATGTCGTTCAGAATTTCCTTGTTTGCTGACTCGACTTGGCCATTGGTTTGAGGTCGGGATACTGAACTGAATCGGATTTGGATGTTGAACCTGTCGCAGTACTCTATTGTGTTCTTACTGACAAACTGCCTTCCATTGTCAGTGATGATTACGCGAGGGATGTCGTATCTCTTGATGATATGTCGCCATATGAACTGATAGACTTGCTTGTCTGTGATCGAGCTGAGGGCCTCGGCTTACACATACTTGGTAAAGTAATCGATAGCCACGATGATGAACTTTCATTATCCCTAGGCAGGTGGGAAGGGGCCAAGGAGATTTACACCCCATTTATCGAAGGGTAGGACAGCTTAAATGGTGGACAAATAGTTAGATGGCTTCTTTCCTATCTTCGAATGATATTGACATTGAGGACAACCCTTGACCAGTACTTCGGCATCGTTCCTGAGGGAGGGCCAGTAGTATCCACTTCTAAGGACTTTGCCGATTACGACTCGTACTCCTTGATGTATTCCACAACCGCCTTCATGTATTTCACGAAGGATATAGTTTCCTTCTTCAGGAGAAAAACACTTCAGAAGGGGATGTGTATATGATTTTTTGTAGAGCGTTCCTTCGTGGAGTTCGAACCATCCGACCCTTTTTTGGAGTATTTTTTCTTGACCCTCATCTTGGGGAAGCGTCTGATTTTGCAAGTATTTGATGTATGGTTCCATCCATGTCTCTGATCTATCGATGGTATCGACCATGAAGTTAATACTGGGGTTAGGAAGCACCTCCCAGATGATATCACGAGCCGCGGATGTTTCAGCTGAGCTGGCGAGTTTTGCCAGGGAGTCGGCTTGTGCGTTTTGGGACCTTGGGATGTGAACCAATGTTGATTTGTCGAACTTCTTGATAAATTCTCATACTTGCTACAAATACAGCTTCATGCTTTCATCTTTGGCCTCGAATTCCCCGTTCACTTGCCTGACTATCAATTGGGAGTCGGAAAAAGTGGATAAGGATTTATCCCCGGCTTCATGGCATATTTTAAGGCCCAAGAGTAGTGCTTCTTATTCTGCCTCATTATTAGATGCCACGAACTCGAATCTGACAGCCCTTTCCATACGAACCCCGGCGGAAGACACAATTAGAAGTCCTGCTCCGCTTGCTGATTGCGTGGGGACCCATCTACATACAACTTCCATTCTTGATTGGCTTCGGGATGATGAGGGATGTTACTTTCAGCGAAGAAGTCAGCCTGGGCTTGCGCTTTGATTGCCGTTCGTGGCTCGTATTCAATGCCGAAATCTGCTAGTTGATTAGCCCAGTTAGTGACGCGGCTTGATTTGTTTTTCCCTTCTAGAATCTTTTTCAAGGGTTGCCTGGTTCTGACTGTGATCTGGTGGGATTGGAAGTACGGTTTCAATTTCCTGCTTGCCATCACGACTGCGAATAAGACTTTCTCCATTTCGCTGTAATTTCCCTCTGAGCCTCGAAAGGCATGACTTACGTAGTATACGGGGAATTGCTTCTTTTCTCTTTCAGCTACTAATACTCCTGACAGGGAGTATTCGGAGACCGAGACATATAAGACTAGCTTTTCCCCGTTGATGGGTGAAACTAGTTTTGGCAAAGAGGACAGGTGCTCTTTTAACTGGTGGAAGGATTCCTCGGCTTCTCTTGTCCATTCGAACTTGCTTTGTTTTAGGGATTTGAAGAAGGGTGAACATTTGTCCGCGGACTTGGATAGAAATCTCCCTAAGGCGGCCACTAGGGATGGCAACGGGTCGGATCTGGACCGGGTCAAGGTGGACCCGGATCCAGATCCGTTTTCAAGAACAGGATCCAGATTCAGACCCGGATCCGCAAGTCCAGTTTTGCAAGACCCAGATCCGAATCCGCGGATACTACGGATCCAGTACCGAATCCGGGTCCAAAACGGGTCTGACTTGTTTTTGCTTTTTTTTTTTGTATTTTTGAATGTGTTGAAATTGCAATAAAGCGATATTTATAGACTAATGTTAATAATATATATAATTTCACAATCAATCACCCAAAGAAACATTATTACAATTTTTTTATCAAATCATCTGTCCCCACTCTCTTTTTTCTGATTCCTTACTTGTATCAGGTCATTAGCCTTCCTCCCCATTTTACTATTGTGTTGGGTAATGATATTTTAAGCACTTTAAGATTGCACATAAAAATTAAAGAATTTTTTTATTATTAATAATTTTAAATATTTAAAAGAATTTAATCTAGAAATTGAAAAATAGTAAATATTTTATATAGTCATTTTAACTTTCTAAGAAAAAATAAATATTAAAATAATTAAGTATAATTAAATATTTATATTTTTAAAGTAAAAATAATAATAAATTACATAAATTAAATATAAGTTTCTTTCTTATATAATATGTATATATCATTTTTCTTGTTTTTATTGAAAATGTGAGCCCCTTCCCTTTTTCTTCTAACATACCCCCTCCCCTTTTTTACTTTCTCTACTTTTTGTTTTTGTCCTTTTCCAAGATGACTTGCCCCCCTTAATTTTTTCGATAAATCCTTATGATTTTATTGAAAACAGTTGGATTTATCAAAGTCCTTTTTTACTTTTTCATATGCTTCTACCATTGAAGTCCGAGCATACCATTTCAAAGGCAGTGAGGGCGTGAGGCAGTGAGGGAGTAGTGGCTGTGAGGAGAAGTAAGTGGTGGCCGGTGGCTGTCGACTGGGATTATGTGGGATGTGGGCGCCTGTGGGCTGTGGCTGTCGACTAGGAGGGAAATGGGAGGGCGTGAGTCGTGAGGCAGTAAGGACGTGAGGCTGAGGCAGTGGGAAATGGGATTATTAGGGATTGAGGAGATTAAATTTAAATTTATATATTTGATATTAAAAAAAAGACCTTTAGATCCGCGGGTCCGGGTCTGGGTATTTTTCTCAAATTTGGATCCGAACCCGTTAAATTTAAACGGATCCGAATCGGACGGGTCTATATTTTTAGGACCCAAATCCGTGAAAACAGATACGGATCCACACATCTTGTTAGCTTTTGAACTTCTTTCACGGATGTAGGTGACTTCATATCTTGAATAGCCCGGATCTTGTCTGGGTTTGCTTCAATACCTCTCTTGTCCACCAGAAAGCCAGGACACTTTCCTCCAGTGACCCCAAACATGCACTTTTCAGGGTTGAGTCGTATTTGGTGTTCTCGGAGGGTTATGAATGTTTCGCGTAAGTTCGCGGCATGCTTAGACGCCTGTTTGCTCTTTGTGATCATGTCACACGTATAACTCCAAGTTTCGACCTATCTGGGACTGGAAGACCTTGTTGACCATTCTTTGATAAGTGGCTCCGGCATTTTTTAACCCAAAGGGCATGACTCTGTAACAGTATACGCTGGCATTTGTAATGAATGTTGTTTAGATCCATAAAATCAACGCACATCCTCCTTTATCGTTTGATTTCTTGACGAGAACGACGTTGGAGAGCCAATCGGAGTATTTACACTCCCGGATGAATCCTGCTTTCAGTAATTTTTCCACTTCTTCTTTGGCGGCTTCTATTCTCTCTTTCCCCTGATGTCTTAGCTTTTGCTTCACGGGCTTATAGCCTGGTTTTATGTCGAGTTTGGGGCACATGACATTCGTTGGTATGCCAGGCATTTTTTCTGTGGAAAAAGCGAAGACGTCGCGGAACTCGGCGATGGTGGCCATAATGACATTGTAGGGGAACGTCAGATCCACTACCGTGAATCGTATGGGCATTGTCTGCTTTCGCTTCTTTCGCCCACCCATACGGGGTGTATGATCGTTCCCAGTGGAATGACCTGATTTCCTCTGAACCTGATCAGAGGTTTAGCGAGGGGTTACTAGTGCTTTTCTTCGAACTTCATTTTTCTTAGGCATTCTATGGTTATAAAATCGGTTGTGCTTCCAGTATCTACCAGTACTCTCTTGACTTTCATTTGCCCAATTTTGAGGGTAACCACTAAAGGATCAGTGTGTGGTTGCTGCAGCGGTTGGGAGGTAGTAGCATCGAATCTCATGGTCGGTCCACTTGACGTGGTTTTTCGAGGTCCTTTTAATAGAGTATGGACGCTATCTTTCGCGGCGCGGATGGTTGGGTATTCCTCGGTGTAACCGCCAAAAATCATGTTAATGGTTCCCTGCGTGTTGGAACTTTCGCACCTAGCCTCGTCTCGCGATATTGGGGCAAGGTGTGGCCATGTACTTTGTGGTAATCACACCACAAATTGTAGTTGCGGCGATCAGAGGGGGTGATAGTAGGAGGTGGAGTTGGCAACTCGTCCCGGATGGTGAAGAATATGTCCTTCCTGTTCCGGTTGAACATCGGATCATTGCCTCCGTCGAGTAAATTTCGTGTCCTAATTTCTCCTTCCGTGGCATATACATGTCTGGATCGTGGAGGTCCCATGTCTGATGGGGGTTCCAGACGACGCGGCGTGTAATTTTTATCCCTCCTTGATGAATATTCCTCTCTGTTCCTTGTGGAATGATTGGAGGATATTGGATCCTTCTTTTCCGACTTTCGTTTTTTGGGGTCATGTGCCTGACATATCTCAGAAGCCGTGATGTAGCTTTGACATTGCTTCATGGCCTCCGCGTATGTCTTTACTTGACTCTCGACCAACTGGAACTTCAGCCTTTGAGCCTTCATTCCGTTAATCAGGGCGTTTAATGCGGCCGATTCTTCCAAGTCAGTTACTTCCAGTACTGCTTCATGGAACTTCTTCAAATATGATGATATGGACTCCCTTTCCAATTGTGTTATGCTAAGCAACTGGAAGTTCGATTTCTCCTGCCTTTTGGATGCTACAAAGTGACCCAGGAATTTGCTTTCTAATTGGGCAAAATTGTGGATACTTCCCCCTGGAAGGGAAGTATACCACGTCAAGGCTACTCCTGTAAGCATAGTTGGGAAGAATTTACACAACAATGCTGGGTTGGTGGTGTACAGTGACATCAAGTTCTTGTAGGCCATCAAGTGTTCCTTTGGGCAGGACGTTCCATCGAAGGCCGTCATATTTGGGATCTTTATCTTCACCGGGTTGGGTGTATTCAATACTTCCGGTGCCAACGGGAAGCTAATGTGCATGGGGTCTTCGGGAAGATTACCCCTGTTAATTTCATTCTGCGGCATCACGACGGGGCTGGTGGGATGACTAAATCCCGTGAGTTGCGCTTTCTTTCTTTCTTCTCTTCTTTTGTCTACCAATGATTGAACACTTTCGGATGCCCTCTGCTTCTTGCTTTCCAAGTAAGTGCGGGCGTCCCGAGAGGTGGTTTTAGATTCTCCATCTCGGGAGTCACTTCTGTTGAGGTTTTCATGGGTTCTTGATCTCTCCTGTCTCTTCTTATTTCTTCTGCTGGAACGTGACATCCCCGAGTTCTCATCCTGAGATTCGTGGGATTTCAGTATCTCATTATGGAGTTCGATTCGTTCTCGCAGATTCTTTATTTGGTTCGCCATGTCTTCCAATACTTGTTGAGCAGGGTTATTATTGTTTATGAAGGCGCGGAGTTGTTCGAAGAAGGCGGCAGTGAGGTTTCGTGCTAGCATGTCCAGATCACGGCGAGTCACGGCTTGATTGTTAGCGTGACCCGCTGAAGTGTCTGTATCTGTGCTGTGCACGGTTGCGATTTGTGTTGGATTTCTCTTGGGAGCCATGAATTTTTATTCAGATCCCCACAGACGGCGCCAAACTGTTTCGGTGATGAAACGTGGAAGTGCGAGACACTTTAAATACTTGAAGAGGAAGTGTTATCGAGAGCAACAATCTGTGGAATGGAAGCGACCTAAGTTCCTGCAACACAACACATTAGCCTTATCCGGGGGGTGATCTCCCAGAAAACCCCTCCGACGCTCAAGTTAGAACGTGGATGAAAGATTAATGAAGAAACGATGAGATGGAGAACGCAGGAATAGGGGTGTAGGGGTGGAAGTTGCTTGTGTTTCTGGGAGGTTAACGAAGAGGGCTGTGAACAAGGATTTCAGAAGGGCTATTATCAGATGATCCTTCCCTTGATGCTGGCTGCCTTTATTTATAATGATGGAGGGAGTTACTTCTGGGAGAAGGTTGGTTATCATGCATAGTGGTAGGCGGTTATCAGCACTAAAGAAGGGGAATCATGAGGTTGAGGAGTAGTGTTCAGTTATATAAGAGAAGTTAGGGTTCTGGGAAGTTATTAGCTTATGGGCCAAGTAAAGAAGATGGGGATTACAGAAAAAGGCCCTTGACCGATAGTCAAAGTCAACAAAAAAGATCAAAGGGTATTAAGGTTATATGACACTAATAATTCAAATAAATAAATGATAGACACCAATCATTACAAACGGATAAACTACCCAAACCGCAAATATCCAAGGCAGAGCACTGGCGACAAGGCGCCGCTTCTCAAAAGCCAACTTGACTTTTCTTTTTGTCTCAAAAATGAAGAATCAGAATATAAGTGACGATTCGTCGTTTCCTTACTGTTTTGAATTTTTGATTTTTGTTTTTGGCATACGTTTCGACTTTGCTAATATTGCATTTTAGTCCTGCTACTATATTTATTATATAGTATAATATAATCTAAGTCTTGTATACTCTAATTGTCCATCATTTTGTATCTATAGCAAATCTTTTTAAGTGAAAAGCAAAAATTTTAAACCAATCATTAAACTTTATAAAGAAATTAGTAATTAGAAAGTGCTTTTAATATCAAAAATACACCTCTTAAAACTTTTTTTTTCTTAACTATTGTTTGTATGTGAAATCATTTTTATTGTTTTTCGAGCAAACCATATTAATCTATTGCGAATTTTATATAAAAGGTTAATATTTTTTATATTTTTTCTTTTATTTATCTATTTATTCTTGAGTATAACTTTTATTGTTTCATTTATGTCTATTAGTTATACCATTAATATGAAAAATAAATTGATTTTGTATGATTTTTCTCATTAATTTTATTATTTTCTTTTTTTTGGAGAAATGAAAATTTTCCATAAATCCACTCAAAAGATTTAAGTACAAAACCTATCATCAACTCATACTCTGCAATTGCATCAGTGTGAAAATAAGACACATCTTCTAAGAAGGGTTTTGTGCACTTTCTCATTAATTTTAAATACCTTTTTGAAAGTTTTTTGTCGATTTTAAATATACTTTTTAATCTCATATATATATCTTTCAAGCAAATATTATCACAAATATGTTATATCTTATTTAGGGTATGTGGGACTTCAATCGAAGCCATGTACAATATTTAATACACTACTCCAAAGCAGTATTTTATATGTCGAAAATAGTGTTTTACCCTCACCAACGTTATTAACTTGTTACTAAGGCAAATGGAAAACAATTCACCTAAAAACTAGTAAAGAAGTCATCTCCAATAGAAAGGGTATGGTCCCTCATAATTTTTTTTATAAAAAAGCTAGTTATACAATATACACTACTAGGTAGAAAATCAACAAGGTGAAGAAATTGTCACACACTCTGCAACCAAATGCTAACTAAAACCACATAATAAAAAAATCTATTATATTTTATCCTTAATCTATAAAATTTAAGAAATAAAAATAAAATATATTCATGTGAGAATTTTTAAGAGTTATTATAATTCATTCTTTGCTATTATATATTTTTATAATTATAATTTTTTATTATATGTATTTAGATATTTTACGGTTTAAAAATTATTTTAAAAACTGTGAAAAAATAAATAGGAAAAGAAACGAAGGAGTAATAAAAAATCTTGCTAAAGATCTCATATATAAATATTAAAAGCTTAATCATTACAAGTTTCAATTGGCATTATAGAAAACTATGCAATTTTCTCATCGATATGAATAATAATTAACAATTTTTAACAGAATAATGAGGCAAATTAAACAAAAAAAAATTAAGCATTTCAAGAAAAAAATAACCAATCACAAGATATAAAACTTAGAGTTCGAAGATTAGACTAAAAAAAGAAGATGAAAAAAATGTTTCAAAGAAACGAAAAGATTTACAGACAACTTGAATGATTTGAAGTTATCAAAAACCGTAAGTTTGCACGACATAAAAATACGCCGAAAAGCCATACCAAAAATTGAGAAAAACGTTAAAAAAACAATTAAAGGTAATTGAAAAACATACCTTAATTGAAGAGAAAATGAAGATTGAGATGGATATTCGAAGATCCTGAAACTCAGATCTATGGAAGAGAGAAGCCAAGAAAAGAGAGAAGTAGAGAAGTGCAAATGTAAGTGAGAGTTAATTTTTGAATAACGGCTATTTGTTTTGAACATTTGAAAACGTAAGAGAAGTCATAAAAAACAATTAACGGTGTTTCGGTAATGAAACGTGGAAGTGGGATACACTTGAAATACCTGGAGATAAGTGAAAGCGTGACCAAGAGAAGCGACTTATGAGAGGAAGCGACCCGAATTCCTGCAACACAAAACGTTAGCCTTGTCCGGGGGGTGATCTCCCGGGAAACCCCTCCGACGCTCAAGTCAGAACGTAAATTGGAAATTAATGAATGACAGATTGTAGAATGAATGCAAGAAGGAAGGTCGGGATTGGGATTGCTAGTGCTAGTGCTAACAGTTGGGAAGGCTAAGGAAGTAGTTTAAGCGAGGATACTAGGAAAGCTATTTCAGATGTCCTCTCCTCTCTGATGGTTGTCCTTATTTATAATGTTTGAAGGAGGAAGTTACTTCAGAGAGGAAAGGTGGAAGATCATAGGAGTAGTGGGAGTAATGGGTAGCAGCTGGTGGTCATGAAGGAAAGTAGAAGATAATGGGTAGTTATCTACCTTGGAAGAAGGATTATCAAGGAATGTGGGGGAGTGGGAAGTTGAGTCAAACAGAAGGTTATTATTCTGGAGGGAATTTAGGGCATCTGGAAGTGAGTAGCTCATGGGCCATCCAAGGAGGATGGGACATTCAACAAAAAGCCCATTGACCGAAAGTCAAGGTCAACGGAAAAGGTCAAAGGGTATTTTGGTAATATGATGCTAATTATTAAATAAATAAATTTATTAAAAAAACAGTACCATGACATTTAGCCCCACGCATGAAGGGTGATGTGAGGGGAGAGCCACAACGACTAGAAACATCCTCCTTTATGCGGAAAAGACAGGTGCCCATTGGAGCTTGATGTAATGATCGTAGAGAACATTCAAAAGCCTCATGAGGTAAAACATATACCCGACCTGGCGAATCTCCTCAAGGATCATGAGGTAAAGTTCATGTGCTGAATTCCGAGTTGTAATGAAAAAGATGTGACCTTTTAAGCTTGTAAGGTAAGAACGTATTTAATCTGGGTCAAACAGATACATGAAGCCGCGGCTTGAAGAATGCCGCGGAGTAGCCCCAGACGTGTTATAATACAACAGTGAAATAGTGAATGTGGGATCTTGATTCCGCGACATCATGTCTCGGCCCTTCACTGATCGTAGAAACCAGGTTTTCAACAAAACACCCAAGGAGGGTCCGACTTATCGACTGTGCGGATTAAATCAACTGTCTGTTTCGAATTGATGCCGTGTAACGCCAAGGGTATTTATGATAAGACTCCTTAGTAAGGACGCGGCATAGCAATCTCCTCGATATTTCTACACCTATGGTTGAACTATGCCGCAAACTAATAGTTTGCGTCTTCATTCGCAAGTTCAGCACGAGAATCCCTCTTCAACACTTAGAATATTTTGAGAAAGAGGACCACCTGGGGGTCCGACTTATCGACCATACGGATTTCTTTGATATTTGTGAAAAAATGTTCAGTATTCCGTCAAAGTAGCTCCCTTTATTCTAGCATGATACGGAATGAGCCCCATAACTCGCATCTTCAATCCCACGGACATACATGAGAGGTTCTATACTTAGAATTTTTCACCTGGACTAGGGTCATTTGGGGGTCCGACTTATCGACCACACGGATGAATATGAGAATCAGCCACTTTACTTTTCACCCCTCCTCTTTTATGACGGGGAACCAGCTCACAGACCTGTGTCTTCAATCATACAGAAACATGGGACTTCTCTCATACTTAGAATTTCTACATCATGACTGAGTGCACCAAGGAGTCCGATTTATCGATCACACGGATTTCCTTCGCCCTTGAAATATTTTCATATCACATTTTACCCGCCGTGTTCATAAGTCGGACGGAGGAATGGGTAATCTCTATACTTAAAATGATTTTCCTTTCTGGGGGTTCCGTTTAGGGTCCGACTTATCGATTCTCCGGACATATTCGAGTGCTAAAGGACTTGAATAATTACCTGCTCCCCCCTCCCTGGGGGTCTGACTTGTCGACCCACCGGTTGGATGGCTTTGACACAAACAAATTTATAACGTTCCTCTCTAATTGGGGGTCCGACTTTTCGACCTTCCGGCTATATTCAAGAGTTAACACTTAGAAAAATTTCGCAACATACCCTTTCAACCAGGGTCCGACTAGTAGACTTCACGGTCATTACTAAACACTTAAGAAAAATCTGTCTTCCCCTTATTGGGAGTCCGACTTATCGACTTCCCAGCTTTCCTCCGGAATTCCACCCTTTCGTTCGAGTGCTCAAGTCCCAAGTGAAGCATTTATTGCTGCTATAAATAGGGTAGTTGGAATAGTTCCATTTCACCTAATCTTCATTAACTCCCTCAAATCTTCAAATTGCAAGAAAGAGAAAGTAGAGAAACGCTCGGACAATCTTCATCCATCCTTCAAACTCCTGACAAATCTTTCGAAGATCTTCAAGGTTTCTGACAGATCTTCATCAAGTTTCTGACAAATCTTCAAATTTCTTTAAGGTATTCAAACTTTTCCCAGATTTTTCGAATTTCTTCAAGTTATTCTTCAAACTGTTCTTGAATGTTAGCCTAGAACTTTGAATTTGTTTATGAATTTAGTCTCTATTCTTTACAAGTTTCGACTACTACTTTATTATTAACATGGATGTCGCGGCTACTCAAGAGACTATAGCTAACTCAGACACCAACCCTACTAACTTGCCGGAAACTCCTTTGATAGTATGTAGGCGTCTTAATAAAAAGGGGTTACCAATGAATGACTCGGATGAAAGTAGTTCGGTGAGAATTACCCCCCATTATGAACCAATAAAAGATGGGGATGAGTCGTCTGTATCCCCTATATACCCTCCGGAGATTATGAAAACTGCTCCTTGGGAAGTGAGCGTTGCTTTCTTTCCAAATTACTTGCCGCGAATAAATCCTGACCTAGAAGGGTTATTGTATGTAGATATGGAAAACCTTGAAGGATCAGCCGAGTCTTCTGGAAAGGAGAGTGCAGCGCCAGTTCCTCCTCCATTCTACATTCCAAACGGCGGGCCCCTAAACTACTTCATTGATTTACAGACCAAAAGAGATCTAGACAACCGCCGGGAGGCCATCTCTCAAAAATGGGGTTTGAAGGATAACATAAACATTATTACCCCGGGGAATTATGACACCGTTAGGTTTCCTCCCCCACATTGTATAGCTGTATACTTTCCTTCTTTTGAATTAGGGCTCAGATTTCCTCTTCACCCGTTTTTTAGGGAGGTGTTAGAGTTTTTGAACATTTCAGTGCCCGAGTTATACCCAAACGCCTGGGGTTGTATGGTGGCCTTTTTGATCCTATGCAAAGTTTTGACCGTGCCACCAACACTCACAGCATTTAGATATATATTCAGAGCCCGCCTATGTAATTCGCAATCATACGGCTGTGGCTGGATTACTTTTACACACCGTCGAGGACTGAAGATAGTCCAAGACCTCCCCGATAACCAGAAGGGGTATAGGACGAAATTTGCATTTTTGTATAATTCAGAGGGATGGAACATCAAGACCTCTTTTGACATTAAACCCAACCTCGCGGGTTTTAATAATGGGATCCCGCAGTGTTCTTTTAGTGACGCGGTGATCATAGAGTACGCAAAGATGGACGTTCAATTGGGAAGGAAACCAATGAACGTCCAACTTAATTGGATACCTGGTCGCCCTGAGTTGGAGAACGAGAACCTCCTCTCATCATTCGGCATCAGCTTGGCTATCGATCGGAGTAAGAATTGCCGGGTTTCTTCCTTTTCTTTCCTATGATATGTTTAACTGTTTCTAACTCGCGATTTTTACAGGGATAGCCAAGGAGAATCTTCGAGCAAAGAGTCCGGAGCTGATGAAGAAATTCAGCGTTCTAAGACTTGCTCAAGGGGCCATCCAGCGACCCGAGGATAAGCCTCTTCCCCTTCCTCCGAAGGTATAACTTCACAAAATTCTTCGTTATGAAAGATTTCTGTTGATTCTTCCTAACTTTTTCTTTTGTAGGACTCGGCGACTGTAGAGAAGGGTCTGGAGGACGTGCCCTCAGAGCAAGAGGCTCTCCGACTTCTCGAAGAGAGAAAACAAATTCACATCCCCGATGAATCTGAGAGGGTGATTCCTCCACAGACAAGGGAGGTGAAAAAGAGTGGGAAGAAGAAGAGGAAGCGGGATTCTTCTTCCCGCAAGGAGAGCTCGGCCAAGAGGCCCTCTGTGGGCACGATTCCTACGGCCGTACCTCTCCGCATAGGGTCGGTTGAGGAGGAGGTGTCTCCCCCTTCGGACTCTCCACGGCCAGCTTCGAATAAGGGGAAGGAGAAGGTGGGGGAGTCTTCCGCGGCTCCCTCATCACAGTTCGCTGAGGTTTATCGTCGTCGGGAAGTTTCCCCTTTTCGGCACGAGACACCTTTTCCGGAGTTGGGGCATAAAGGCTTAATTGTCCGTTTTAACAGGGCGACGTCCAACTTAATCAACAAGGTGGACGTCGACCTATTAGAATCCATGCCTCCCCGTGATAGGGTGCGTCAGGCACAAGCTTCGGCGGCAGAGGTAATGACTTTTTATACTTAGTGGTGTGATTACTTGGTTTCCGGATTTCCTTAGTTGCCGTTCCTTTGCAGGCGTTCATACGGTTGGCTTTTGAGCTCGACGCAAACCGTCAAAGTGCCGCGGACCAGGAAACCATGGCCGCCCTTACCTCCCGCTGTGAGGAGCTGAATGACGAATTATCAAAATTGCGGGAGGACCTGCCGGGCCTAAAAGAGAAACTGGCCAAGTGTTCTGAGCTGAAAGAGCGCTTGGTCAGGACCGAACAATGGCGGGAAAGGGCAAGGAAGCAGCTGGACCAGACCGTCGAGAATTTAGATGCTGCTTCCACCAGGTCTGCGAGCCTCGGCCATGAAGTCGGCTTGCTGATGGATACCCATGCCAAGCTCGTTCATCAGAACCAGCAACTTATGCAGCAAGTATCGACTGATTCTGCCCACTTCAAGATGATCCTATCCGCGGCTAAGGTGTATAAATTGTGCTTAACCAGGAAGGCCCGGATGGCTCGAGATTGGCTTCTTTCGGATGAGCCGGAAGCGTCGAAGTTTCTTGGAGATCTGACGGCGGAGATGGTGAGAGCCGGAACCCTGATCAGTGACGAAAAGTATCGTCTGGCTGCCGCAGAGTTGGGCATGGATTTTACCTCCCTTCAGCAAACTGCTGATCAGAAGGGAAGTGAAGCCTTGTCCAACCTTGCTCCTGTCTTGGACGGGGAGTCGGCGGTACTGGTCGACGCTGCTTGGGATGCGGATGAAAGGAGAGCCTGGTCCGAAAGGATGGATGCTGAGGCCGAGAGGGAGGCTTTATGTCTCGACTTGGATCAGCTGGCTCTCTCCTCTCCCCCGGCGCCAGATGTCCCGGAAAACTTGACGCTCTCCAACCTGGAGGTTTTGTGCCTTGATCTATCGAATCTTATTATTGACGAAGGTAGGAACCTCCAGGGCTTGTCCCGAGAGCTGTCCGAGATCGGGGTGGAGCCGTTTAACGTTGAAGATTATGTAGCTTCACTCCCAGTCTTGAAGAGGGAAGGATCGAGCCTCCTCTGCCGCCGGATCAAGACGTCGAGGCTTTTTTGGACGATGTATAGTATTGCAATTTTGTAATTTGATTTTTGCACATTCAACTCTGTATTTTGAATATTTTGATGTATATATCCCTGATTATGGAATTTATTCGTGGTATCCATGCTTTTATTCGTTGAGCCGTGGCTTCTCTCTTCTGAGGCCGCGGAATATTACTTTGAGGACGTGATTTTTCGATGTCACACGCAGGCGACATCAAGGGAATTTGTACTTAGAATATTTTCAGCCTTTTAGACCCCAGTAAGGGGGTCCGACTTGTCGATGTCCCGGTTGCGGGTTACCTTAGTGGGAGACTTGAGATTTTCTTCTGAACTCAGGGACCCCAAACTGGGGGTCCGACTTATCGATGTCCCGGTTGGGAAACATCATTTGGAATATTTTGAACTTTAGGGACCCCAATCTGGGGGTCCGACTTATCGATGTCCCGGTTGGGAAACATCATTGTGAAAACTTAGAATATTTTGAACTCTAGGGACCCCAAACTGGGGGTCCGACTTATCGATGTCACGGTTGGGAAACATCATTAGAACTTAGAATATTTTGAACTCTAGGGACCCCAAATTAGGGGTCCGACTTATCGATGACCCGGTTGGGAAACATCATTAGAGCTTAGAATATTTTGAACTCTAGGGACCCCAAATTGGGGGTCCGACTTATCGATGACCCGGTTGGGAAACATCATTAGAACTTAGGATATTTTGAACTCTAGGGACCCCAAATTGGGGGTCTGACTTATCGATGTTACTGATTTAATAAGATTTTTTGCAAAAGAATTTTACCAAACATTTGCGAACATAAGAGCCGGATAATCTGAAAATAAAACCTGTTTATTAATGATTGTTAAGGATACAAGCGATGACTGAAGTAATTTTGAATTACAACGCAATTATGTTGCGGAATGACTGTAGTCGCGGATTGATACTGATGAGTCTGTCCCTGATGAGGCTATTTATGCTGATGCTTGTCGATTGCCCCTTGCAAATTTTATTAAATGAAGAATTTTTTCAAATGGTCTCCATTCCATGGTCGGGGTAGTTTTTTCCCTTTCATGTCTTCTAGTTCGAAGGTTCCTGGTTTGACGACGTGGGTGACTCTGAAAGGTCCGTCCCAGTTGGCCCCTAACTTTCCTTTCTCCACGATCTTTCCCGTAGCTTCTATTTTTCGGAGGACTAAATCACCAATTTGAATGCGTCTGGTTTTGACGTGGCGATTGAAGCTACGGATCATCTTTTGTTTTTGTGCTATTGTTCTCAGCAGTGCGTTTCCTCTTGTTTCTGGCAGCAGATCTAAGTTTGCTCTTTTTCCTTCCTCATTTTCGTCGTGTGAGTAGTAGGTGACCCTTGTAGAGGGTACGCCTATTTCAACTGGGAGCACGGCTTCAGATCCGTACACTAAAGAGAAAGGTGTATGCCCCGTTGCGTCTTTGATGGTTGTTCGACTTGCCCACAAGATGCCTGGTAGTTCTTCATCCCAATTACCTTTGACCCCCTCTATCTTCTTCTTAATGCCATTCAGGATCTCTTTGTTCGCGGACTCTACTTGACCATTAGTTTGCGGCCTGGATACTGAACTGAACCTGATTTGGATGTTAAACTTGTCGCAGTACTTGATGGTGTTCTTGCTGACGAACTGCCTCCCATTATCTGTTATGATCACCCGGGGGATGCCGTACCTTGTGATGATATTCCTCCATATAAACTGACAGACTTGTTTGTCCGTGATTGAGCTAAGGGCTTCCGCTTCTACATATTTTGTGAAATAATCAATGGCCACAATGATGAATCTGCGTTGCCCTTTTGCCGGAGGGAAGGGGCCAAGGAGGTCCATGCCCCACTTGTCAAAAGGCAGGACAGCTTGCATGGCGGTCAAGTAATTAGATGGCTTCCTTCCTATCTTTGAGTGGTACTGACATTCAGGACATCTTTTGATCAAATACTCCGCGTCTTCTCGGAGTGAGGGCCAATAATATTCACTTCTAAGGACTTTCCCAATGACAGTCCGTACTCCTTGGTGTATACCGCATCCACCTTCGTGTATCTCGCGGAGGATATAGTTTCCTTCTTCAGGGGATACGCATTTCAGGAGGGGGTGTGTATATGACTTCTTGTAGAGCGTTCCTTCGTGGAGTTCGAACCATCTGGCTTTCTTCCGGAGCATTTTGGCCTGACATTTATCTTGGGGAAGCGTTTGATTCCGCAAATATTCGATGTATGGCTCCATCCATGTTTCTGATCTGTCGATGGTATCGACCATGAAGTTGATGCTGGGGTTAGGAAGCACTTCCCAGATTATGTCTCGAGCCGCGGATGTTTCTGCTGAGCTGGCAAGCTTTGCCAGGGAATCAGCTTGGGCGTTCTGGGATCTTGGAATGTGCTCCAAAGTGAACTTGTCGAATTTTTGAACAAATTCCTTTACTTGCTGCAGGTACATTTTCATGCTGTCATCTTTAGCTTCGAATTCCCCGTTCACTTGTCCAACAATCAATTGGGAGTCAGAGAAAGCGGACAATTTTTTGGCTCCCGTTTCGTAGCAAATTCTCAGTCCCATCAATAATGCTTCATATTCGGCCTCGTTGTTGGATGTTGCGAACTCGAACCTGACCGCCCTTTCCATACGGACCCCGGCGGAAGACACAATGAGGAGTCCAGCCCCGCTTGCTGATTGGGTAGAGGACCCATCTACATACAACTTCCATTCCTGATTGGGTTCAGGATGATAGGGAAGAGTGCTTTCCGCAATGAAGTCAGCCAGAGCTTGGGCTTTGATTGCCGTTCGAGGCTCATATTCGATGCCGAAATCCGCCAGCTGGTTTGCCCAATCTGTGACGCGGCTTGACTTGTTTTTCCCTTCCAGAATCTTTTTCAGAGGTTGATCAGTCCGGACGATGATCTGGTGGGATTGAAAGTAGGGCTTCAATTTCCTGCTTGCCATGACGATCGCGAATATGACTTTTTCGACTTCACCGTAGTTTCCCTCCGAGCCACGGAATGCATGACTTATATAGTATATAGGAAGCTGTTTCTTTTCCCTTTCCGCTACTAGTACTCCGGATAACGAATATTCGGAGACAGAGACATATAGGACTAGCTTCTCCTCTTTGATGGGCGAAACTAGTTTTGGCAAGGTGGACAGGTGCTCTTTAAGTTGGCGGAAGGACTCTTCTGCTTCTGCTGTCCACTCGAACTTCTGTTGTTTTATTGTTTTAAAGAAGGGTGAACATTTATCCGCGGACTTGGAAAGGAATCTTCCAAGAGCAGCCACGCACCCCGTGAGCTTTTGTACTTCTTTTACTGAGGTGGGGGATCTCATGCTCTGTATAGCCCGGATCTTATCAGGATTTGCTTCAATGCCTCGCTCGTCTACCAGGAAGCCAAGGCACTTCCCTCCGGTAACTCCAAACACACACTTGTCAGGATTGAGTTTCATTTGATGCTTCCGAAGGGTAAGGAACGTCTCTCGTAAGTCTGCGGCGTGCTGACTTGCTTGTTTGCTTTTTGTGATCATGTCATCTACATATACTTCTAAATTCCGTCCAATCTGAGATTGGAAGACCTTGTTCACCATCCTTTGATAAGTTGCCCCCGTGTTTTTTAATCCAAAGGGCATAACCTTGTAGCAATAGACTCCCATGCTGGTAATGAAGGCCGTGTGAGGTTGGTCTTCAATTGCCAACGGAATCTGATGATAGCCGGCATTGGCATCCATGAAGCTTAATAATGCGTGGCCTGCTGTAGAATCCACCAGATGATCTATCTTTGGAAGCGGGTAATCGTCTTTAGGGCACGCCTTATTCAGGTCCGTGAAGTCGACGCACATCCTCCACTTGCCATTTGGTTTTTTCACCAGGACAACGTTGGATAGCCACTCAGAGTATTTGCATTCTTTAATGAATCCGGCTCTCAACAACTTCTCGACTTCCTCCTTGGCGGCCTCAGTCCGCTCTCTTCCTTGATGTCGTAGCTTTTGTTTTATGGGTTTATAGCCTGGTTTGATGTCAAGTTTATGATACGCGACACTGGTAGGGATGCCAGGCATTTCTTCCGTGCAAAAAGCAAAGATGTCGCGGAACTCAGCAATGGTGGCCACTATGTCCTGTTTGACCGTACTAGGAAGATCTTTCCCTACCTTGATTTGTCTCCCCTCGAACATGTCTACTTCCTCGTATCGTTCTATGGGGCGAGGCCTTTCATGCGTGCTAAGATTTTCCTCGTACACGCTCATGACGGCTGGGACATTGTCTTCCCTTTTTCTTTTTGCAGGTGTCTCGGAGGACCCGCGCTTCAGGGTGTTGACGAGGCATTGGCGAGCCGTCACCTGGTCTCCCTTGAGAATGCCAACTTGTCCATTATCTGTCTCGAATTGCAGCAAAAGTTGATGGGGAAAGATCGCTGCCTTGATCTTATTAATGAGTGGGAGCCCCATGATAGCATTGTAGGGGAAGTTGAGATCTACCACTGTGAACCGTATGGGCATGGTCCGGCTTTCACTTCTCTCCCCTACGCGTACGGGGAGAATGATCGTGCCCAACGGAATGACCTGACTCCCTCCAAACCCAATCAGTGGTTTGTCTAGGGGTTGCAAGTGCTTTTCCTCGAACTTCATCTTTCTCAAGCACTCCATTGTAATAAGATCAGCTGTGCTTCCCGTATCTACCAATACCCGTCTGACTTTCATTTGCCCGATCTTAAGAGTAACCACCAGGGGATCGGTATGGGGTTGTTGCAGCGGTTGGGAGGTCGTGGCATCGAACTTCATGACCGGCCCCTTAGATGCGGCCATGGGAGGTCCTTTCAGCAAAGTGTGGACGCTGTTTTTTGCCGCGCGGATAGTGGGATATTCCTCAATGTATCCCCCAAAAATCATGTTGATAGTTCCTTGAGTGTCGGAACTTTCGCGTCTGGCTTCGTTCCTCTTGGGGGATCGGCGTTTCTGTTGCCATGGCCTCCTTTCCCCTTCTCTTCCAGCATCATAATCTCTCCTGTTGAGGAACCTGGACAGTTTTCCCTCGTTAGCCAACTGATGCAAGATGCGCTTTAGTTCGCGGCATTGTGCCAGAGTATGGCCGTGCTTTTTGTGATAATCACACCACAGATTATAGTTGCGCCTATCAGAGGGGGTGGTAACTGGAGGTGGAGCTGGCAATTGATCTCGAATAGTGAAGAAAATGTCCCTCCTGTTTCGATTGAATATGGGGTCGTTCCCTCCATCTCCCAGATTCCGCGTCCTAGTTTCTCCTTCTGTAACATATACGTGTCGGGCTCGTGGAGGACCCATATCAGACGGCGGCGTAGGACGAGGCGGCATGTAATTCTTCTCTCTCCTCGAAGAATGCTCCTCCCTGCTTCGTGAGGATTGATGGGGGTGCCCGACATCTTTTTTCTCAGATTTTCGCCTTTTCGGATCATGTGCTTGACATATCTCTGACGCCGTGACATAACTTTGGCATTGTTTCATGGCCTCTGCATACGTCTTTACTTGACTTTCAACCAACTGGAACTTCAGCCGTTGGGTCTTCATTCCGTTGATTAGGGCGTTTAGGGCAACCGACTCCTCCAAATCAGTCACTTCCAGCACTGCCTCATGGAACTTCTTAAGATATGAGGATATGGACTCTCCTTCCAATTGAGTGACACTAAGCAGGTGGAAGTTTGATTTCTCCTGCCTTCTTGAGGCTATAAAGTGGCCCAAGAACTTGCCCTCTAGCTGGGCAAAGTCGTGGATGCTTCCTCCGGGAAGGGAGGTGTACCACGTCAAAGCTACTCCTGTAAGGGTAGTTGGAAAGAACTTACACCATAACGATGAGTTGGTGGTGTACAACAACATAAGATTCTTATACGCCGTCAGGTGCTCCTGCGGGCATGACGTGCCATCGAAAGCAGCCATGTTCGGTACCTTTATTTTCCCGGGATTGGGAGTATTCAGTATCTCCCTGGCCATGGGAGAGACTAATGATATGGGCTCTTCAGGAAGGACACTCTTGTCGACCTCATTCCGCGGCATGGAGGTGGGAGTGAGGGGACGGCTAGACCCGGCGAGTTGTGCCTTCTTCCTTTCCTCCCTTCTTTTATCTACCAGGGATTGGACGCTCTCAGACGTCTTTCGCTTTTTGCTCTCTATGAAGGTTCGGGCATCTGGAGTGGCGGTTTTGGATTTGCCATCTCGTGTATCTGTCTTGCTATGGTGCGGGTAAGTTCTGGACCTTTCCCGCCTATTTTTATTGCGTCTACTGGAATGGGAAGTCCTCGAGTTCCCATCTTGAGATTCATGAGATTTTGGTATCTCTTGACGGGGCTCGATTCGTTCCTCTAAGTTCTTTATTTGGTTCGCCATGTCTTCCAGTACTCGTTGTTGAGTAGGGGTATTGTTTATGACGGCGCGGAGTTGTTCAGAGAACGCGGCCGTGAGATTTCGCGCTAGCATGTCCAGATCACGGCGAGTCACGGCTTGATTATTAGCGTGACCCGCTGAAGTGTCTGTATCTGTGCTATGCACGGTGGCGGTTTGAGTCGGATTCTTCTTGGGAGCCATGACTTCTTGTACTGTCCCCACAGACGGCGCCAAACTGTTTCGGTAATGAAACGTGGAAGTGGGATACACTTGAAATACCTGGAGATAAGTGAAAGCGTGACCAAGAGAAGCGACTTATGAGAGGAAGCGACCCGAATTCCTGCAACACAAAACGTTAGCCTTGTCCGGGGGGTGATCTCCCGGGAAACCCCTCCGACGCTCAAGTCAGAACGTAAATTGGAAATTAATGAATGACAGATTGTAGAATGAATGCAAGAAGGAAGGTCGGGATTGGGATTGCTAGTGCTAGTGCTAACAGTTGGGAAGGCTAAGGAAGTAGTGTAAGCGAGGATACTAGGAAAGCTATTTCAGATGTCCTCTCCCCTCTGATGGTTGTCCCTATTTATAATGTTTGAAGGAGGAAGTTACTTCAGAGAGGAAAGGTGGAAGATCATGGGAGTAGTGGGAGTAATGGGTAGCAGCTGGTGGTCATGAAGGAAAGTAGAAGATAATGGGTAGTTATCTACCTTGGAAGAAGGATTATCAAGGAATGTGGAGGAGTGGGAAGTTGAGTCAAACAGGAGGTTATTATTCTGGAGGGAATTTAGGGCATCTGGAAGTGAGTAGCTCATGGGCCATCCAAGGAGGATGGGACATTCAACAAAAAGCCCATTGACCGAAAGTCAAGGTCAACGGAAAAGGTCAAAGGGTATTTTGGTAATATGATGCTAATTATTAAATAAATAAATTTATTAAAAAAACAGTACCATGACAAACGGTTATTTTGATTTAATCTTGATAATGCATTAAAAGATCATTAAGTAGGTCTAGTCAAAAAATCAAATCGGATTTGTGTTTGAGTTATACATAAATGTGTCAAAAATCTCTTAATTCAAACCTAATAAGTTTGGTTAATTGAGTAGAAAATCACATTACTCACCTAATCTGTAATAAATCAAGTTAGTCTAATTTCGACTCACTTAATCCATTTAGAGTATTTTATTTTCATTTCAAGTTTTTCAATATTAACTACTTCATATTTACGCCTTTATTTTAAACTTTTAGCTTATTGGTTGTTTATTTTGTATTTACTATAAAAAATAAAATAATATTAAATTTATTAAATTCAGGTTATACTTATTGAATTTTCAGGAAAAATACTCATGTATTTAAATGGTTATACATGTTTATTTTAGATTGGAAATTTTAATCTTAACCTACCCTATTTAATAAACAAATATGGATATGTCAACCAATATAATTAATTGGGTCAAAAATCTTTACTCAAACCTATATATTTCTACTTCAGTTGAGGTTAGGGATTGCAATGTATTTTGAACTCGACCTGAATCAGTGGGTCCTAAAATTTTAGACCCATTAAATCCGAGTCAAATCTAAATTTGTTTTAAAATGACGAATCTGAATCAGGGTGTTCAAAAAATATCGGACCTGTGGATTCTTAGAATCCTTTTTTTTAAAACCCTTTATAATAATGGACTACAATATGATTTACTTGATAAACCTAAACTACCCAAGCACGATTCCCTCTCTTCTGTAAGCCTATAATATTAATTAATAAACCTATTTTAATATTACTCACTTCGTATCTATTTGTTTTTTCCATTTACTTTTTGCACAGTTCTCAATGTAAATTTTAAACCTCAATATCTATAAATATACATAATAAAAAATTATAAAAATACATATTAAAAAGTTAAAATGCCAATTTTAATATACTAAAACACCAACTAAAAGCCGTTAAAATCCAATTTCAGCATACCAAAATACAACCTTATAAAAAAAACTCGAATATGCAAGCTTAATCAACTTATCCCTAATTTAAGTCACTAACACTATCCTAGTGTATAAGGTTGTTCTTTAAAGTCTCCAACCAACAAGCTATTTCAAAAAACATAATTCATTTAATACAAAAAGTAAAATATTTTTTAATACACCTAAAGTTCATAACTTATTACAAGTAAATTTTGTTCATATTGTATTTTACTTGTTGCGTCTGAATGTTTAAACAACTCATTAAAATCATTAAAATCTTTACGCTAAAAAATAATAAAAAATATCACTATGAAAACATTTAACTACGTCCAAATGTAATAATATTATACATAGCTAAATTATCACTTTGCGTTGATCAGAATTTCAACCATTTACGTTGTCAAAATAGAAAATAACTTTGTTCATCGTGTCAACGACAAACAATATGTAGTGATATTCCTGTTGATAAGTTGTGAAAACTTGGAATTAAAATGCTAACTGATGCATGGTTATCAATGGTTAAATAAACACAAAAACTTGGGTGAAATCGTCTTACTTGTGAGATGCATTTTATTGGGCAGGACTTAATTGTACTTCTTTTTTACAAATTTTAAAAATTAAAATGTCAATTTTAAGAGTTAAAAGATCAATTTAAAGACTTAAATAACCAATTTTAAAAAATTAACAGTTTTAAAACTTAAAGTGTCAATTTTAATACTTTAAAAACCAATTTTAAGACTTAAACGACCAATTGCAGGATATTAAATTTTCATTTTAACATTAAAATAAGATGACTCAAACGTTAAAGTTGATATTAAAAACTTTGAAATTGGCCTTTTAAGTCTTAAAATTGTATTTTTAAGCCATAAAATTATTCTTTTAAATTTTAAAATTACTATGTCTAAATAATTTTAAAAAATTATTGGTATTATGCCAGTTACATGACTGTTAAATAAATGCCATTTAAATCATGTCAAAAAAAGCCCTTCTTTTGTCGGTTCCTTTGAAAACAAATCAAGAAAACCCTACCAAAAATAAAGCCTTGCGTATAGTTTTTTAGTATTCATAACTGATATCAAGAAAACCTAACACTGAAGCTTGGGCTAGATTTCTTGCCAATTGATTTCTCGTGCAAATGCATAAAATATTTTAAATCTCAATCATTTGATTTAGCTTCTTATAATTAATATTTATCATGAATAAATATTGCTTAATTTTATTGGAAAGAATATATTTGCTAATTTTTTGAATATTTATATATTTTTACTCTTAGGATCTTTGGTAAGAATAATAAAACATAGTTACAACACATGTCATTGAGATTAGAAAACATTACAAAAAACTATCTAATGTATAGCCCCTTTTGCAAAAAACTATCTAATCTAATATTTTTTGTAAAAACTACCTTTTGCAAGTGAAAGCCATGTGACTTCATTAAATGTACCCTTCCCTCCATTGTTTTTCTTATTTTCCTTCGAATAACCTAATTTTTTCGTCAATTCCCTACATATACACACCTCGCCCATACCAATACAATATGCTACTCCACCCAAGAAGAAAATTTATGTTTTTTAAGTTTAAATGTTGGTTGTTCTTAGATAAAAATGATGCTAGAAATGATGAATTATTGTGTGATATTAGAGATATTAGTAAACCCTTTATTTTGAAAACAAAATCCATGAACTTTTTTGATTTATTACACTAAATTTCACCACAAATCAAAAAAAATAAACAAAAAAAGATAAATTGGAAAAATCAAGGTTAACACGGATTTACCCAAATATAATTAAGAACAAAAAAAAAAGAAAAAATATCTCTGAAGCTTTTGACAAAAATAACGTAAATTGCCATCATTGTTCATCATTTTGAGACTAATCAAGCTAATTCAAAAACTTGAAGAACAACACAATTTGTGCATCGAAATGTCATTGAAAGTAAAAGATTTCAATGGCCTACTGTTTTTACCCAACATTCAACTCAATTTGTTGGAAAATCCTGAAGAAGAACACAATTTATTGGAAAATCCTTCCATTTTAATGGCTTCTTTACATAATCTTTAATCTTTATCATCTCAACATTCAACTTCTTTTACCCACCTACAACAACCCAATCTTTTTCACAATTTCAAAAACTTTTAAAGCAAAAACTTGGTTTATCATGTTACTTTCCATACAAAATCCCCATCATCTGATGAGACCTTATCTCCATCATTCTCCTCTGAAAGTAAAAGAAAAAATGATATTGCGTTGTAGCTTCTAAAATTGAAGAAATTACTTGAAGTTTTAGAGTTCAACAGTCATTAGGAAGTACAATTAACAAAATTCCTTGGTCTACAAAATTCTCTTTGCAAAAGGAATTCCGCACCGACATCTATTGAGCTTCGATTTTCATGTGGAAGGAGAAGATATAATTTAATTTGGGGAAAAAATTAGGGTTCTTAAGAATCGAAGGAGAAAGGAGAAAAATTATTAGAAGACATGTCTTAAAGAGGAACAAAGGCTGACTTAAATAACTCACGTGACCCTACGTGCTGGTCAAATTTTAACGATCAACATACGAAAACCGTCAAATGGTAATCTTTTGCAAACATTTTATATCATTTAAGGTAGTTTTTTGCAAAAAAAATTTAGATTAGATAATTTTTTTACAAAAGGTGCTATAGATTAATTAGTGATTGATATATTAATAAATTAAATTTTATAAATACATGGTTTCATATATTTAGAGTTAATAATCAATGGTCAATGTTTATTTAACTACTTTTAATCAAATTACATGAAAAATGATAGAACTATAATTTTAATTTATTGTCAAACAAATAAAAGCATTAATATAATAATCACTAATTGATTTGCATTTTAACTATGTTGCTTTAAGTATAGGAAATCTTATCATCAATGTAAAAATTACTAACAACTTAATCTGATATTGAATCGATCGATAGTAATTAGTAAATCGTAGCCAATTTCTACTTGAAAAGTACCCAAACTCGGTTTGTACCCGGTAAAACCGAACAAATTACTAACCGATGATAACCTCAGACTGATTGACACTCAACTCGAACTTCAACCGACACTGAACCGATGCTAACCTAATAGCTAGAATAACCGATCTTCAATCGAACCGTGACTAACTGGCCCAACCCGAGTGTCACCAGTCATAGCACGCACCCGAAAAATAACTGATCCGAAATACAACCGATCCGAATAACACCCGTCCGAAAACCGACCCGATCACCCGAATGAATACCTCTAGTTGCGACACATGTCATTAAGATACTTCACTCTAGTATATGGTAAGTATAAATATAGATTGATTAGTCATATAAGATGAGATTATTGTAAAAAAAAATAACTAAAGAAATTGGAAATAATAATCCGAAAATGAACAAAATATTCAAATCACACCATAACTAAAACAAGTTGAAGAACAAATAGTTGTTCCTTTCAATAGGCACAAACAAGTTTAACACTCTTCAACCCAAATCCATAATCACGATCCCATGCATATTTGAATTCAACGGCTTCACCACCAGCAATAGGTCCTCCATTGATAAGGAGACATTCATCACCAATTTTCTTTAAAATTGATGTGTCGATTGGCTCTTTTGTTTGAAATCCAGCACAACCTAAAATAACGTTAGAATAAACCGTAGGAAAGTAGAATATTAGTAGAACATTTTATATTTTATATTATTTTGATTTAGTTTTCTTAATCTTAATATATTCCGTAATATTTAGATTCCTTATTATTAGATAGTCAAATAATGTATAAATAGAGGTGTTCCTTTCATTGAATAATTAATACAAATCCAGTATTCACCAAATTAAACCCAAACCGAATTCCGCACTATGAATTTGTTCATGGTATCAGAGCCAATGGTGTTTTTCGGGGATCGGTGATCGGCCACGACATTCATCATTAACCAGAAAAATCAAAACCAAACCAAACTCAAAAAAACCAGATCAAAATTAAACCAAAACCATAACAAAATCAAACCAGGAAAAATCTAAACCCTCAAAAGATGATTTCCTTGAAACGAATGTTCCAAAGTATCCAAACATATAACCAAAAACTCCATACTTACCCAAATGTTTCTGAAAATTTGAATTTTACGAATTACACCAAGTGGTGTAATGAAATTAAAAAAGAAATAGCAGATCGATGGCGGCTGCAATCATATCATTGTCGCCCCTTTAGAAAACAAAGATCCTCAATGGAAACAAAACGATGCACAAGTGATGTATTGGATACTTTACACCCTTGACGCCACCATTATCAATGCTGTTATTGACCATACTAATAGTGCCCATGAACTGTGGACATGAATTTCCACCTTTCTTGGGCCCATCACTGATGAAAGGGGGAGCGAAAAAAGGGAAGAAAGCCGGTCATAATCAAAGATTTTATCATTCCGACGAAGTGATGAGTTCCAAAACGAAAAAGTCGCCTACAAAGCTCCGGTGAGTCATCGGAACGGTGGCAAGACTACATTCGCCGTTCCTCATCAAGAAAATCGACAAACAAGCATTCCAAATCCAAGAACCCCAAAATCAGATTTCATCAAATAAACCAAAAATATCTCTTTTTATATGGACACTAACAAATGCAAAATCCTAGCCCTACCCCAAGCCAAACCCGCGTGCCCTCATTTGGGTCACCCAAGGATCCGCGTTGGTGGATCCATTTCCAAGCCAAGTACTTCACCCATTCTTGTTCATCCAACCATTTTAAATCATATACCCGTTTTCCTATCCAAACTCAAAAATTTGAAAATTAATTTTGACAAATTTGCCGAAAAAATTATCAAAATGTCCTATATAAAATCAAAAGATCAACTGGCGGATTTTCTGATCAAGGCAATTGGCTCAAAAGCATTGCATAATATTTTTGGCAAGTTCGGTCTCGGTGATCCTAAGACCAAACTTGAGGGGGAGTGTAGGAAAGTAGAATATTAGTAGAATATTTTATGTTATATTTTATCTTATTCTGAATTAGTTTCTTTAATTTTAATATTCCGTAATATTTAGATTTCTTATCAGATGGTCAAATAATATATAAATAGAGGTGTTTCTCTCATTGAATAATTAATACAAATTCAATATTCATCAAATTAAACCCAAACCGAATTCCGCACTATAAATTTCTTCATAAACACATTGTTTTGGACATGTATTTTGTAGATTCACACGCCATTCACCCTTTCCTCCTACAAAAGATCCTGTTGGCACTTTGGTAATTTCCAAGTCTGGCTCCACGCATACATAATTTCCTGCAACATAATTTTCTTTTATTTAATGTTTAATAATTTTATTTTTTCGGTCCGTTTAATTAGTGGTAATAAATGGTGATAATAAAAATGATTTACAATGTAAAATTTAATCAAGTTACATGTAATTCCCATTGTAATCAAACTTC
>NC_080047.1:34400529-34423029 GCF_026212465.1 Amaranthus tricolor
AATCAAAGAAAACTTGGAGATCGAGTTCTATTAGTGTTATTATAAACTACTAGATATAAGAAATTCTTAGACGCGGATAAGATTGTAAAATTAAATCTACTTATTACAACTTGAGAACGAAATCGCCTCATAAAACCAAATATTCTTTAAACTTTATCAGAAGTTCTTATCAAGACTTCTGTACCCTAATGATTTATCTCTCCAAGGGACAATCCTCACTCCCCAGACCTGCAACATAACTTACTGCTAGTCATTGCCAAGAAGGGAAACAACATCATCGTAGGATCGTTAAGACCAAAAGTACACGTCAGCAAACGTCGCATACCATTTAATTAAATACAACAAAAAAAAAGATTTAGTAACTGTCGGTTTCAGAAAATACGCTTCGATCACGCTAATAAAGAATAATCAATTTCATGTAAGGGTTAGTCAGCCATACTGCTGTACTTTCTAGCCATACTGCCGGTACAACTCCAGTCTCCAAATGAGACAATGCATTAGGGGAAGCTAACCCCTAAGCACGTCTCTACCATAGACACTCGCCTTACTTCGGTGCCTATAGTTAAGTATGCATACCCCCGCGATGGCTCATAATGCCCCCATATACCGCGAGTAATTCATTTCCACCAATTGACGTCATACTACGTCCACTTTAAGGTTAGTGAGGTCATACTACCTCTGCTTATCAAAACAATGTATCAAAATTATTTATTCTGAAAGATAACATTATTCATACTATATATCCATACTTTACTTTTGTTTACCATTAATATATGGTACATCGGACTAAATGTGAACTTCGCTGCGTGTACGTACCATAAACAAGATAACCAACTCTCAAGCGTCTTATTCAATTCCCCGTCACGAATCGAATTCCTACAAGGTTCAATCGTGATCTAGAAATCAGCACACATACACACTTTCCTCAAATCAACCATAACACATACATACAAGTACTACCACACCTAGAATACCACACACATCATGAACATACATCACATACTATAACATGGTAAACACACAAAACAGGACAGCATACATAATCTGTCCAGAAACGAAATTCAAAACTGGCAAACTGAAAATCCGACTTCACCGTTGCGTCCAGAAGGCATCAAAACCCTTGGGTACCAATTTCCATAATTTATAACATAGTATAAGTATTTTTAACCTAATTTCAAAGCCAAAATGTTCTAAAAACACCCTTTTTTCACCATTTTCAAAACCTACGGGATTTTGTCATTTTTTACAAATACATACAAATTTCAATGTTCACATTTCTTATTAAATCCCTACCATAAAATATCATAAACTCGTGTCCACATATTGAAAATTATCTACATAGTTCCAAAATAATTCACTTCTTACAAATACAATTTTTTTTCCTAAACAAACCATTCATCAACACATTAGAATTTACATATCACACCAAATAATTCCTTATACTACAACACAAGTTTCTCCATGAACATCCCTAATTTATATATGTATATATATATTTTTAATATAATTATTTTTTTTATATATTCACCCATCATCTTAATTTAACATACCCATATAAAAATAAATTCTAAAGCAAAACATCCTACACTAAAAATTTGACAAGGCATACATATAAAATTCATAATATCACTTTAAATCTTGAAAGAAATGTCCAAGGAACAAAAATTCACACAAGCCACCAATCACATAATTTAATTTAACTTAATATAAAGAAAAATAAATGGAGAATTATACTTACAATTTTATATGAAAAGAATACCAAAATCAAGATTGCAAAGATGAGTACTAGGCGTGTGGAAAGCTAGGGTTTATGGGATTTTTTTTTCCTTGAGTTTTCTAAGAAATTTGAAAGATAGAATGCAATGAGATTAAGGTAATTAGGAAGATTAAGAAAATAAAGGATTAAGGAAAATAAATATTTAAGGCAATTAGTGTGATCTTTCAATATTCCCACAAGGGAGTTACAAACTCTCCCATTCTACCCATATGGCCGGCACCCTTCACTTCCCTCCACTTTAATTTTTTTTTTTTGAAATAAGAAATGGGTTAAAGGGTTTGGGCCCGAAAGGCTAGATTGTTAAAAAGATTGAAATATATAAGCTTAAGCCCAAAATAAATGAATAACAACTTTAATTAAAATAAACTTTATTTATATTAAATAATATTACTAATAAATCATTAAATATATCGGAAAAATATCGGGGTGTTACAGACTACCCCCCTTAAAAAGGTTTTGACCCCAAAAACTCAACGTACAAACACAAAACACACAACAACCACACACACAAAACGACAAAACAAGCACACAACAAAAGAAATTAGATCAAAATAACTCAACGCGCGAAAAATCCTATTGCTTCCTACCCCCCTTACGAAGTTACGTCCCCATAACTTACTAACCTGAGGGAAAAGGTGCAGATACTTCTCTCGCATGGAAGCTTCTGTTTCCCAAGTTGCCTCTTGTGACCGATGATTTGACCATAGAACCTTAACCATTGCAACATCCTTTCGTCGAGTACTGCGAACCTTTCTATCTAAAATCTGAACAGGTTGTTCTTCATAGGTTAGGCTCTCATCAAGCTCTAACGGCTCCGGATCTAAGACATGCGAAGAAGCCGCAACATAACGTTTTAACTGGGAGATATGAAAAACGTCATGAACCTTACTCAGCACATTAGGCAACGCTAACCGGTAAGCTAACTTCCCAATCCTTTCCACAACATCATAGGGACCAATGAAACGGGGGCTTAACTTCCCACGAGCACCAAAACGAACCACACCTTTCATTGGAGACACACGGAGTAGAACTTTGTCGCCTACTTCGTACTCATCAAGCCGACGTCGGAGATCGGCGTATGATTTTTGTCTATCCTGGGCTGCCTTCATTTTCTCGCGAATTAACTTTACTTGCTTAGTCATTTGAACAAGCATATCAGGTCCTAAGGTGACAGATTCAGTAAAATCATCCCAACATACAGGACTACGGCACTTACGACCATAAAGTGCTTCAAACGGAGCCATTTGAATCGTCGCCTGATAACTGTTATTATAAGAGAATTCTACTAAATCCAAATGTTCATCCCATGAACCTTGCCATTCCATGGCTATTGCTCTCAACATGTCCTCTAGTATCTGATTGACACGTTTAGTCTGACCATCAGTCATAGGGTGAAAAGATGTACTATAAAGAAGAGTGGTTCCCAAAGCCTGTTGTAATGATTTCCAGAAATGTGACAAGTATCGAGTATCACGATCGGAGACAATAGTACGAGGTATCCCGTGATATCAAACAACGTATCTAATGTAGGCACGAGCAAGCTGTTCCATATCCGACTTACAGTTCATCGGAATAAACCTTGCAGACTTAGTAAGCCTATCCACAATAACCCAAAGGGTATCATTACCAGCCTTAGTTCATGGCAAACCTAAAACAAAATCCATAGAAATGTCATCCCACTTCTATACCGGGACTTCTAGAGGTTGCAGTAACCCAGCTGGTCTTCGATGTTCACTCTTAAGCATTACTTAGAAACAAAATCTGCAATATTCTTTTTCATACCTGACCACCAAAACATGCATTTTAAATCTTGATACATCTTGTCTCCATCAGGATGAACCAAGTATCTAGAATAATGGGCTTCGTTCAATACTTTTTCCTTCAAGGAGTCACACCCATCCGGTACACACCACCGTCCTTTAAAACGAAGACTGTCGTCCTCATGAATTGTAAAACCTTCAGCTCTCCCTTCACTGATCTGCTCCCGAAGTTTAATGAACTTGGGGTCTTCCAGTTGCTTAGCCATAATCTCTTTGAAAAAAGTAGGTTGAATGGACAATGCACTCAACTTAGCTTCCAACTCCCCTTCTTGGATTATCTCTAAGTTCATTCTCCCAAACTCCTTACACAACTCCTCAGAGGTTATTAACGCTGAGACTGAGTGCCTCGATTTTCTGCTCAAAGCATCAGCGACTACATTCGCACGGCCTTCGTGATAGGCAATCTCCAAGTCATAATCACTGATAAGTTCTAACCAACATCGTTGGCGCAAATTCAACTTGGATTGAGTGAACAAAAATTGCAAGCTTTTATGGTCCGTGAAGATCTTGCATTTGACACCATAAAGATAATGACGCCAGATTTTTAATGCAAAAACCACAGCCACTAATTCCAAGTCATGTGTTGGATAATTCACCTCATGAGTCTTCAGCTGACGCGAAGCATACGCCACTACTTTCCTATCTTGCATTAAAACACAACCCAATCCATGTTTGGAAGCATCACTGTAGACGGAATATTCCAAAGATGGATCAGGTAAGGTCAACACTGGGGCTGTAGTTAACTTATCTTTCAACAATTGAAATGCCTTCTCACACTCCTCGGTCCATTTGAACTTCTTCTCTTTCTTCATCAAGGATGTTAGCGAACAAGCGATGCGAGAAAAATCCTTCACAATACCCCGCTAATCCTAAGAAACTTCGAATATCTTTAACATTTCGAGGTGTAGACCAGTCCCAGACAGCTGCTACTTTTGCTGGATCAACAGAAATTCCTTCTTTAGAAACAATGTGACCTAGAAAAGCCACTTGTTCTAACCAAAATTCACACTTCGAAAACTTAGCATACAACGGATTCTCTCGTAGAATCTGCAAGACTATCCTTAAATGTTATCGATGTTCTTCTGGGCTCTTAGAATATACCAAAATATCATCAATGAACACCACCACACACTTATCGAGATATGCGTTAAAAACCCGATTCATCAATCCCATAAATGCGGCTGGTGCGTTGGTCAACCCAAAAGGCATCACAGAGAATTCGAAGTGTCCATATCTAGTTCTAAAAGCTGATTTACTAATATCCTCCTCCTTAATACGTAACTGATGATACCCTGACCGCAGATCAATCTTGAAAAAGACTCCTGCCCCTTGTAACTGATCAAAAAGATCATCGATCCGTGGTAATGGGTACTTATTCTTAACAGTGACCTTATTAAGTTCTCTGAAATCAATACAGAGACGCATCGTTCCGTCCTTTTTCCTTACAAACAACACTGGGGCTCCCCAGGGCGACACACTAGGTCTTATATAACCCTTCTCCAACAACTCCTCCAATTGGACTTTCAATTCTTCCATCTCATTTGGGGGCCATTCGGTAAGGAGCTTTTGAAATTGGCCCTGTCCCAGGGATTAAGTCAATCGAAAAGTCCACGTCCCTTCTTGGCGGCATATCAGGAAGTTCTTCTGGAAAAACATCCTTAAAATCATAGACCACCGGAATGTTCTCAAGTCGCACCTCCCGCTCCTTCACCTTACTTATAATACACAGAAACCACGGTTGCCCTTGCTTGATTAATTTCCTGACTTCCAATGACGACACGATTTTTATCCTCGGTCCCTTAGGAAGACTTCTATATTTAACCTTCTCCCCCCTAGGTCCACTTAAAGTCACTGACTATTCTTCACAATCTATTATCGCTTTATATCTACTTAGCCAATCCATCCCAAGTATTACATTTAAATCATCCATTTCTAGAGAAAATAAATCACTCAGAAATTTTACTTTTCCTATCGTAACCGGCACTTCACGGAACAACGTATTACAATGAAAAATCTCCCAAGAAGGAGAAGCGACTGAAAAAGATGTTTCCTCCCGGTTCTCCAATTCTAAGTCCTTAACTCTAGACTATGAAACAAACGAGCACGATGCACCAGAATCAAAAAGTACTTTAACAGACTTTGTATTGATACAAAACGTACCTATGATCACATCCGACGCCTGCACTGCTTCTCTCGAGTTAATTGCTGAAAGTCTGCCATCATTCTGAGTAGAAGTAGTAACACCTCCTTGATTACCACGTTGGCTTGAAAAGAAATTCTCGTTTCTAGCATTCCCCTGTCGTTGCTGGACACCAGAGTGATTTCCCTGAAACCTAGGGTTTGAGGCAACCCCCAAGTTTCGGCCAAAACTACCACCATTGTGGTTCCCCCTTCCAGCTTCATTACTACTCTGTCCGTTATTGAGACGTTGTTGTTGGAAGCCTCTATGACTTCCCCCTTGCAGCTCTTGTTGTCCCATGCGAGTATAACACTCATACATTCTATGGCCCGGTTTACCACAGTAAGAACAGTCTACTAACGCACCCCGACAATCCCTTCCTGGGTGATTTTTCTGGAATCTCCTAAAATTATAAATTCTTTCCTTCCCATTGCGATCATACAAAGGCTTCTGCATTCTAGCCTCTAGGCTCGAATTTCCCCCACTCTTGCTGTTCTGACCAGTATGGAAACCTTTTTCCTGGAAGCCTCCAAACGGTTTGTGCTTCTTAAATTGATTTTGGACCTGATTACTCACATTCATTTCATTCTGAAGCATGGGTTCTTTCCTCTTCTCCCCGCTATGGCTCATCTTCTCTTTTTCTTTCCTAATAACATTTCCAATCTGCGCAGCTCTCTTGTATAGCTGGTCTAAAGTATCATATCTATCAGTCTCAATGTGTTTTTGAATATCATACGATAAACATAATTCAAAACGCTGAATTTTCTTTCCCTCAGTTGGGACGTCCTCAGGGAAAAACTTCAAGTATTCCATAAATTTCTAATAATATTAATCCACTGTTAAGTTTCCCATTTCGAACCTAGCAAACTCATTTGATTTGTCCTTTCTCACATGAGGCGGATAGAATTGGTCCCTTAACGCCCCCTTAAAACCTTCCCAGCTTAAGTCACCATCGTTTTCTGATATCAACCTTATCTTACTATGTGTCCACCAATAGTCAGCATCTTCCACTAGGAAAAACGCGGCTTGGTCAACCATGAGCTCAGCAGGACATCTTACCACACTTAAGAGTTTATCAAATTCTCTCAGCCAGTTTTCCAGCATATAAGGTTCACCTTTCCCACAATAAGTCAAGGGTTTACTCTGAGCTATTCTCTTACTAATTGATGAAGCCCTTTCCTCCAAGGATTTCTGTCTCGGATTCTTTGCGCCAGCTAGGGCCTTAACTAGGTTTCGAAGCACACGGTCAGAGTTTCCTCTTGGCACGGACCTTTTCAAAAAGGGTGGCATGTTGGCAGGTATAATGCATTAGGATAAACAAGGTATGTAAATACATTTCTATAGCGTTTTTGGTTAAGGAAAACTCATACTATTATTGCTCTTTAAAAACAAGGTAATAGTCCTAAAAGGTAAAAGAGTTGAACAATGAGTCTATAATCAAATCTTCACATTTTTCCACAAATACAATACTTAATCGATTCTACCTACTAATGTTTAAACTTTTAATAATGAAATTCAAATTCAAATCAGTAATACCATATTGTTCCAAACCAAAAAGAAATACTTGGGTATAAAATCCCACATAACCACTGTTCGGATACTACAAAAGTTCGAAATAAACAACCAAATCATTCATCCAACAAAATTGTTCGTGATTTATTTCGACTAAGGAACTAGACATACGAACTCATACACATGCATACTCAGATAAAGTAGAAACAATCAGGCAAATAAAGGCGACGCATCTAGACGGTCTTGATCTTCCATGTATCGATCAGGGTCAAAATCAGCATCACTAGAGTCATCGCTAGACGTGCTATCAGAATTAGAAGGGGTTCCTATAGATAAGGAATCACTCATAGTAAGTCGCCTTACGGAATTAGAATTTCTACAATTATTGGTTCAGGTGGTCTTTCCTCCCACATAATGATTTCACTTTCCTCCTCACTCATAAGTTCTTCTCGCCTCACCGGCCAACCCCCTAGAATAACTATGTCGCTATCACTATCGCTCATAACATCATCTCTATCAGCTATTCCCCCCTCCACATCAGCATTATAACCATCTCCCACATTATCCTCATAGGGTTCTTCTACCACTCCTAAGGAATCTTCCTCCATAATTTCCCCCTGTTCCTCATCGGAATTTTCCTCAAAATTCTCCTCAAATTCTTCTTCTGGGTCCTCATCAGGGTCCTCCTCCGAGTCCTCATCAAAATCCAACTCATCGAAGTTTATTAGTAACACTGGGTTTGGGTCTACTACGGGAACTACCTCCTCAACAATATTTGCTCTTGCCCCACTAGATTTTGGAACGTCAAATCCATCCCGACCCACAATCTCCACTACTCTAACCCTTCTGTCAAGATCTCGGTGAAACTGTTCACTCCTCTCTTTCAGTTCAACCATCTTTTCGTCCATTATCCCCTCATACACTTGTTTAGACCTCTTGTAAATCATTTCCATTCGTTGGGTGTAGTCCAATTCAGTTTCCCCCTCTTGTCTGTCCCAAATTCCCAGAGCCTCTATCTCTGCCCAGGCTGAGGCATTGACTAAAGCTCTCCAAGGTTCCTCTCGGGTATTAATTCCTTCCTCGGCCGGTCTCTTTCCTTTATCCATGAAAGAAAAGTAATAATCGAACTTCCTGACTCACAAAGAAAGAAAACGAGATAATTAATTTCTGAGATAAGACAAAGATAGATAAATCAGAGTACCACAGATATATATATACAGAAATTCTACCATGCACATTTCAAAATTATCCATGACATCATGCTTAAAGACACCAAGCAAAACACATCATATCCCCTTAATGTCTACCCCTTTACTCTCGTCATCATTTATTTCACATTAGTCTATCGATTTAGATAAATAACACTAAATAAAACTACCGCTCTGATACCAATTGTAACATCTCGGGAAAAAAACTCGGATGGTTTGAAAACAGAAGACGACCTTTTTAAAGAAACTAAATATAGTCCGAGTCAAACTAGGATGTTAGAAGGCAGTTATAAAACGGATTTGAAATCAAAGAAAACTTGCGAGTCGAGTTCTATTAGTGTTATTAGAAACTACTAGATATAAGAAATTCTTAGCAGCGGATAAGATTGTAAAATTAAATCTACTTATTACAACTTGAGAACGAAATCGCCTCATAAAACCAAATATTCTTTAAACTTTATTAGAAGTTCTTATCAAGACTTCTGTACCCTAACGATTTATTTCTCCAAGGGACAATCCTTACTCCCCAGACCTGCAACTTAACTTACTGCTAGTCATTGCCCAGAAGGGAAACAACATCATCGCAGGATCGTTAAGACCAAAGGTACACGTCAGCAAACGTCGCATACCATTTAATTAAATACAACAAAAAAAAAGATTTAATAACTGTCGGTCTCAGAAAATACGCTTCGATCACGCTAATAAAGAATAATCAATTTCATGTACGGATTAGTCAGCCATACTGCTGTACTTTCCAGCCATACTGCCGGTACAACTCCAGTCTCCAAATGAGAAAATGCATTAGGGGAAGCTAACCCCTAAGCACGTCTCTACCATAGACACTCGCCTTACTTCGCTGCCTATGGTTAAGTATGCATACCCCCGCGGTGGCTAATAATGCTCCCATATACCGCGAGTAATCCATTTCCACCAATTGACGCCATACTACGTCCACTTTAAGGTTAGTGAGGTCATACTACCTATGCTTATCAAAACAATGTATCAAAATTATTTATTCGGAAAGATAACATTATCCATACTATATATCCATACTTTACTTTTGTTTACCATTAATATATGGTACATTGAACTAAATGCGAACTTCGCTGCGTGTACGTACCTTAAACAAGATAACCAACTCTCAAGCATCTTATTCAATTCCCAATCACGAATCCAGTTCCTACAAGGTTCAATCGTGTTCGGGAAATAAGCACACATACACACTTTCCTCAAATCAACCATAACACATACATACAACTACTACCACACCTAGAATACCACACACATCATGAACATACATCACATACTATAACATGGTAAACGCACAAAACAGGACAGCATACATAATCTGTCCAGAAACGAAATTTAAAACTGTTAAACTGAAAATTCGACTTCACCGTTGCGTCCGGAAGGCATCAAAACCCCCGGGTACCAATTTTCATAATTTATAACATAGTATAAGTATTTTTAACCTAATTTCAAAGCCAAAATGTTCCAAAAATACCCTTTTTTCACCATTTTCAAAACCTTCGGGATTTTGTCATTTTTTACAAATACATACAAATTTCAATGTTCACATTTCTTATTAAATCCCTACCATCAAAAATCATAAACTCGTGTCCACATATTGAAAATTATCTACATAGTTCCAAAATAATTCACTTTTTACAAATACAATTTTTTTTCCTAAACAAACCATTCATCAACACATTAGAATTTACATATCACACCAAATAATTCCTTATACTACAACACAAGTTTCTCCATGAACATCCCTAATTTATATATGTATATATATATATTTTTAATATAATTATTCTTTTTATATATTCACCCATCATCTTAATTTAACATACCCATATAAAAATAAATTATAAAGCAAAACATCCTACACTAAAAATTTGACAAGGCATACATATAAAATTCATAACATCACTTTAAATCATGAAAGAAATGTCCAATGAACAAAAATTCACACAAGCCACCAATCACATAATTTGATTTAACTTAATATAAAGAAAAATAAATGGAGAATTATACTTACAATTTATATGAAAAGAATACCAAAATCAAGATTGCAAAGATGAGTACTAGGCGTGTGGAAAGCTAGGGTTTATGGGAGTTTTTTTTTTTTTTCCTTGAGTTTTCTAAGAAATTTGAAAGATAGAATGCATTGAAATTAAGGTACTTAGGAAGATTAAGGAAATAAATATTTAAGGCAATTAGTGTGATCATTAAATATTCCCGCAAGGGAGTTACAAACTCTCCCATTCTACCCATATGGCCGGCACCCTTCACTTCCCTCCACTTTAATTTTTTTTTTTTTTGAAATAAGAAATGGGTTAAAGGGTTTGGGCCCGAAAGGCAAGATTGTTAAAAATATTGAAATATATAAGCTTCAGCCCAAAATAAATCAATAACAACTTAATTTTAAAAAAATTTTATTTATATTAAGTAATATTACTAATAAATCATTAAATATATCGAAAAAATATTAGGGTGTTACACATTAAGAACAACCTTACATGAAAGGGCATCACGGTCTGAGAAAGTAGAGACGAAAACTAGCATGGAGGACCGGATAGGTATTGTCGGAGGCTACAACAGCCTATGAATGAGGACCTAGAAAGGAACAAAGTCGAGGCCTAAGACAGCAACTATCGTGAGGATAATCGCACTGAAAACTGAGAGCTGAAGCAACATCCGAGTACAAGCACCATCGATAGAGACTAAAGCTGTGAAGAAGCTTCAAGTTGATTCACCTCTCAAGGATGCTAGGAGTTTTAATTTGGTCTCCGAAGCGTCCTTGACGTTGCCTACCACTTGGTTAACCATTGGTACCTTGTGGTTCTACGTGGCGTCATTTATGGCGCTCTAAATTGCATAAATGAGGTTGCAAAAGATGGCCTCATAATGCTTTCTCTTGAGGCAGCCCAGATAGTTCCTCGTGAGGGTATCTTCCAGTGCCTCTATTTTGCTATTGGTCCCAATCCATTCTTTCAGTTTATCTACGCACTTCTGACTAAAGGCGCATTGGAAAAATAGATAGTTCACTGTTTCACTTTCCAGACCGCAAATTGGGCATGTGTAAATATCGACGACTCCAGCAAGCTTAAGGCGATGTTTTGTTTTCAGACGATTTTTGAACGCCAACCATGCTATGAATTTGCTTCTAGGGTAGCAATCCTGCTCCATACTATGTTGTTCCACCTGACTCTTTCTTCTCCTCCCTTGAGGTCGTTGTATACTTCTGTGATAAAGTATGATGGTGTGTTTATCCTCCTCATTAGCTTGTCCTTGACCTTGTATAGATTTTTAATGACCCAACTGGATGTGATAGGGGGGGGTTGAAACGTAAACAGTTGCCTCCTTTCATGTACACCTCATATATCAATTTAACCCAAAGGGACTCCTGGAGGATGCTGATGTGCCAAGCAACTTTACCAACCGAAGCTAAATTCTAGGACTTTAAGTCTCTTATTCCAAGGCCCCCTTCTTTTTTTGGCTTACACACTTTCTCCCAGCTAATATTCCCTGGGCTCTTGGATTCTGTGGAGCCATACCACAGGAAAGATATGCAGATTGCATTCACCTGTCAGAGGACCTTTTTGGGAAGTATGACAGCTTGACACCAGTAGTTGGTTATACCCACGAGGACGAAGTTAACTAGTTGGAGGCGAGCAGTGTACGAGAGGTTTTTTGCATACTAGACTCTAATCCGGGCTGTCATCTTATCTACCAAATACTCACAATCTGTGACTGAGAAAATTCTCGATGTGAGAGGTATCTTAAGGTACTTGACTGGGAGGCTCTCAAAATTGTAGTCTATGATCTGCTCAGCCTGATCTCTGAATTCATTGCTGACTCCTACAAGGTATATGCCTGATTTAAAATTGTTGGCTTGGAGGCTGGAGCATGAGGAGAAGTAGTCTACCATCTTGATTAAGATACTGATGGATTGCAGGTCACCTTTACAGAATAGCATAAGGTCATCTGCAAAAGCTAGGTGATTGAGCTTAAGCTTGCTGCATCTAGGGTGAAATTTAAACTCTGGTTTTTCACTGGCCAAGTTAAGGGTCCTCGAGAGGTATTCCATGCCTATTACAAAAAGTAAGGGGGACATTGGATCTCCTTGTCTGACTCCTCTTTTGGCTTGGAATATGGTGAGGGGGTTGCCATTGATAACCAACGAGTACTGACTAGACGTGACACACGCCATGATGACCTTTGTGAACTTCCTTGGGAAATTGAGGGCTATTAACATATCATGTAGAAAGTCCCAATCAAGTATATCATAGGCTTTCCTGAGGTCTAGCTTCAAGAGGCAACTGGGGGATCAATTCTTCCAACCATAATGCTTCACTATATCTTGACATAAAAGGATGTTGTGGAGGATGCTTCTTCCTTTAATAAAGGCTCCTTGTGTGAGGCTTATGATGGATTCCAGTACAAGTCGTAGCTTCCTGCAGATAGGTTTTGAAATACACTTGTATAGAACATTGCAATAAGAGATTGGACGATAGTCACCTGGGGTGTTTGGAGAGGCGACCTTTGGAATGAGGGTGATAGCTGTTGTGTTTCAAAATTTCAAGAGGGTGTCATTTGCAAAAAAGTCCTGAACTGCTTTTACAACATACGTACCAACAATCTCCCAAGCAGCCTTAGAAAACCCACAGTTGAAAACCATCCAAACCTGGTGCTTTATCTTCTGGAATGCTCCACATGGCTTTTTTAATCTCATTTGAGGCCTAATTTAGATTGAGCAGATTATGTTGGTTTAGACTGAGCACAGGGCCATTATTTTATCACGTTCATGTTGATTTTCGATCTCTCCTTCATTTTACATCCAAGGAGGTCTATGTAATACTTTTGGAACATTTCCTGGATTTCCCTTGGATCGCTAATGGTGCAATCTTGAAGCTGTAGGAAGTTTATAGTATTGCAATTCTTCCGGTGCTGAATAGAATGGTGAAAGTATCTGGTATTGTCATCACCCAAAGTGAGCCAATTGAGTTTGGCTTTCTGTTTGAGGCCTGCTCCCCATTCTTTCTTTAACCTCCTATAATTTTCTAATTTTATGCATTCGACATCAGCTAGATGCTTGTCCCCCGGATGTAGGTGGAGCTCCAGTTTGGCTTTTTTAAGCTCATCTTCAGTTTTAGCCAAGTCCGCTACTTCTGTATTCTTGAACCGTGCTTTACATGCCTTCTTAACCAACCTGAGATTATGATCGAGGTGATTTGAGTTCCCACACGGGCGGGTGCGCCATGCTTCTCGGATGGTTTTAATGAAATCTCTGTGTTTTCCGCTGTGATTGAGGAACTAAAAAGGTTTTGTACGTTTAGGGGGCTCTAGAAATTGAACCAGCATTGGTGTGTGGTCGAAGTCTCCTTCCTAAAGAAAGCAAACCTCATTTGTGGGAAATAAGCTCTCCCATACTGGGTTTCCCATCACTCTATCAATCATGCTTAGCACTCTGGCATCCCCTATCAATCATGGAGGCGTGGTTTTTGACCTATCCTCTCAATTAGATTGGCTATGTTGTTGAAATCTCCTAGGACAATCCAAGGCCCTATTACAGTTGCACCTATAGTCTCGAGCTCAGAAAGCATAATACTCCTCTCTTTCTTATCTGTTGCACCATACACAAAGGAGCATGCAAAACTATCACCTGCATATAGGCAGACGACCACATGGATGACTTGGCTGCTAACGAACTGTATGTCTACTTTTATTTCCTCGGCTTTCTAGGCTACTATGATCCTACCTCCCTTATGATAAGCTAGGTTGTGCGTGATATACCAAGACGGGTAGATTCTTTGGTAAAGGGCACCTATTCCTTGCCGCTTTACTTTCGTTTCCAGGAGGCTAAATAGGCTTACGTTGTGGTTGGAGATGAAACAGGCCACTTCAGCTTGTTTATTAACCTTATTTAGCCCCCAAACATTCCAAATGAGGATGTTATTCATGATCCTGGATGGGGTAAGCCCCCAGAGCTTTGATAGGTAGGATCTTGTCATGAGATCTCTCGAAAGATTGGTTTTGTATGGTGGACTCGGAGAGCATAGTGTAGGAATTAGATATTGGGACTTGGCCACTATGTTCATTGTGTTGGCCTTTCAAATTCACCCTCATCTGTTGTGTTGCTTCATGTGGCTTACTACTGGATTCAAGGAGTGTGGTGCACTGATTCCCCAATTGGACCGGAGGTTGTATAATCATGCCTCCACCTGCCCCCTCTGTTATCTTGTTCTTTTGTGTGAGCAAACTGGCGACCTTTCTTCACCCATACTCTCCTAGGTTGTTTCTTAGGTTGTTGGTTCGAGGTTTTTTGGGTTCGACAAACACCTGGTTGATGGCCAAGTTGCTGACATTGGTGGCACTAGTTGGGTTTTCAGTCATATTGTATGGTTTGTTTAACTAGTTCATCATATTCATTTGTGAAGAACACCTCATCCGATAGACCATTGCTTATGTCCATTTCTACCAGGGCTCTAGCATACATTAACCTATCCTTATTCTTGGTAGCATTGTCTAGTTTAAGAACATTACCCAAAAGCCCAGCAATCTTCCTGATATATCTGTCACCCCAATATTCCATTGCTAGGCCTGGTAAGTGTACCCATATTGGGATGGTGGATAGGTCTTCTGTTTCCAATGACATCTTGACTTTCTATGGCTTGATGATGAAAGGCTTCTTGTCAAAGAGGGTGCCACTCATCTCACAAGCTTTGTCTCTAGCTAGTTTATCATTCAATCTCACTATGAAGATACCCTTCCTAACCATATCAACTTTCTCTACATCAAGGTCTTTCCATATTCGTTTCACATACCCATCGATAACATGTAATGAGGGATTGGCTCCTATGACATACTCCCTCCAATTCACTACTAATGTCCTATTTGCTTTTTGTACTTTATCCAATACACTAATTTAATCCTTAATATTTCTAATTATGCATAATTAAAAATTATGAAAAGTTGATATGAATAATCCTTGCATTGAGATGAATCAAACAAGATTTCACTTGACTATGTTTTAAGTTATAGATTAATAATAAAATACAAATTAAGAATAAGAGATGAATAGTGTCCAAAAAGCAAATGGGATGTTAGTGCTGAATTGGAAGGAGTAGCATACTACTGCAGACTCCCAATATTTTACTCTATCTTCAATATCCTCAAAGGTGATTTTAACAGTGTTAGAGACCGTACCTTGAGGCTGCACACATTTCCCTTGTTCTGGTGCTGAAAACAACACTTGCTGTTGCCCCACTTCATGTTGCTTACTGGTCTGGTTCATTAGAGCTTGAGGCTACAAAAAAAATAAATAATAAAAAATGCAAAAAAATATTAAAAATAACTTCGATAAAGAAGGGGAAACTAAACAATATTTTGAAATTCTAAACACATAGTCGGTTAAAAAAGGCTAGATATTTTTTAATTTTACACTAAACGTTAGGATATTATTAAATTAATTGCAATTTTAATTTTGTAAGTCAAAAGAATAGTATTGATATCCTAACCTCCATGAACTACATAAATTAAGAAGAAGAATAAGCAAAAGAATTTGACAACGGTTGCCATTATAACAATTGAGAAGGTTGATTTTAGATGATTTTACGTATTTTGTAATGATACAAGGTGTTGACATTCAAGTTGTGATGCCAATTCTCAATTTATATTTTAAAGATTGTCGCATTACAAAATATTATTTTCCCTTTTTTCTTTGATTAAAAAGATCAATGTCATTAATTATAATTCTTGATCTATAATATTATAAAATATCAAAAATATTTATTTCTAAAATTATAAAGGTATTATGTATCCATTTTTCTTTATCAAGATACTATGCTTTTGGGTAAGAAATTAGCCATGAGTGGTTAAATGTGAAATTACTACCTCATAAAATATCAAAGAATATATACTACCAAATTGTGACATGTTTTTTTATTGAATTATATATATATATATATATATATATATATATATATATATATATATATATATATATATATATATATATATATATATATATATATATATATATATATATATATTTATATATACATATATATATATATATATATATTTATATATACATATATATATATATATATTTATATATACATATATATATATATATATATATATATATATATATATATATATAAATATATATATATATACATATATATATATATATATATATATATATATATATATATATATATATATATATATATATATACATATATATATATACATATAAATATATATATATATATATATATATATATATATATATATATATATATATATATATATATATATATATATGTATATATATATATATGTATATATATATATATGTATATATATATAGATATATATATATATATATATATATATATATATATATATATATATATATATATATATATATATATGTATATATATATAAATATATGTATATATATATATATATACATATATATATATATATATATATATACATATATATATATATATATATATATATATATATATATATATATATATATATATATATATATATATATATATATATATATACATATATATATATATATATATATATATATATATGGGAGGGATCCAATGAGAAGAGTAAGAAGGATTCTACAACCTTAATTTCACTAAAAAAAAATCTATGGTCACGAATTTGCCAAAAACGCATAATTGTAAAAGTAACTATTAAATAATTTTTATAATGTTCTTAATTTATAACATAATATTTTTTTTGTATATATAGTAACAAAACAAAATCAAACAAAAATCCTTCTTATTTGATCTTATATATATATATATATATATATATATATATATATATATATATATATATATATATATATATATATATATATATATATATATATATATATATATATATATATATATATATATATATATATATATATATATATATATATATATATATATATATATATATATATATATATATATATATATATATATATATATAAAGAAACAGTTAGAAAACATGTTCACTTTATGATAAAAATGTTCTCGCTCTTTTCATGTTTTTATTAGGCAAATATGTTTTAGCATATCATGTAGTATCTTTTTTTTATTAGATTTGTTAATTGAGTATTTATAACATATTTTGTAACTATACTATATCGGATAACATATTAATTATTTATGTAAAAAATTATTTATGTAAAAACTTTATCGGATAGCATATTGATTTTCATTAAATTAAGGAAAGATAAAAATTTTAAAATAGTTTTTTCATAGATTATTTTACATATAATTACATGGCTATATTAAAAAATTTACAAATTAAATGGATTACACATTTATTATAAAAGTAAATAATCATTATAAGATATACGTGAAATGAATTTTAAATGATAATTCTATCATTTATGTTTGAAAATTTTTTAATATAAAAATAAATTAGGTTATATGTTATTTATTATATTAAAAAACATATGTTCTTTAGGTTGAAAACTTACTTTAAGGTTTTAAAAAGACATTGAATATTTAAATTATTTTTATATTATTTTTTATGTATTGAAATTTACTATTATATTTATGTAATTACTTATAATCTGTGTTGTTTAGTGCATTTATGATTATGTTGTATATGTATTACTAGTATATATCTCAATCTAATACTAATAATTTTACAGTTATTAAAATAGATCATTTTATGATTTCTATATGATTTAGGAGTGATATAATAACTTATATACATATATAAGATTAGTAGTTTTTTATTCAAATAATTCATAATCCGTATTTGATACGGGAACCTATCTAGTAAAAATACCAATATACTAAAGCAAAATATATAAGTCATAAACAAAGTACACATGTTGCGAATACAATTAATTTTTTGGGATATTCTACATGGTAGCAAAATACTTTTATGAAATGCCAGCGGTAGCAAATCTTGAAAAAATTTTCATAGAATAGCATTGTAATGTTGTACTTAAAGCTACTGTAATATTATTAGGCTAAAAACATTTAATTGGCCGTTAAATTGTGAAATATCTTATTTGCCCATGTCTTCTTTTCTTAAAGCTACAGTAGATTATATGATTAAGATTTTGCTACCGCCAGTGATTCATAAAAGTATGTTGCTAACATATAGAATATCCCTAAGATATTTCACAACTTTACGACCAATTAAACGTTTTTAGTCCATTAATGTCACTGTAGCTTTAAGTACAAACATTGCAATGCTATTATGTCGAATTTCTTTTAAGATTTGCTTAACATTCACATTTCATAAATTTATGTTGTTACTATATACAATATTCCTAATTTTTTTCACACCTAAATTATAAAAATAATATTGTATATATATTCAATGTTAATTATAAAGATTAGGATATTATCTTTCAATGCTAATTTGATTAGGTAGATCAATTAAGAATATTTGGACACAATTAATTAATTAAATATTTTTAAAACCTAGCAATAATTATTTTGCAAAATAACAATTTATTGAATATGACTGTTTTTAATTGGCACAGAATTTAATCTACTTGTTCCTTCTTAAAATATTAAAAATGTAAAATTTTTTCATTATCATGACATAGAAGGACTTCATATCATTCAAATCATCTATTTTCACCAGTTAATAATTATCATTATGGGTTACAGTTAGTAATAATTAAGCTCCTGTAATCTGATCACAAAAATCCTAATCATAATTCATAAACCCCTAAAATAAGCCTACCAAACTCAACTAATCATCTTCATAAGCTCAAAAGATAACCCAATTCTTATTTTTCGCCACCCTTATTATTTTAACGCCACCCCTTAATGCAATTACGAATTTGCACCTAGACTTTAAAAAATTACAAAATTGCCATTGCACTTAAAACCTCTAACACTTCAAATTCACTCAATAACACTCTTATCACTTCCAAAAACTCAAAATCTTCACATAAAAATAATCGGAGCTAATGCTTTGGAATCGAAATTGTTAACAAAAACTCGAGGTAATTTCTAAACAAATTCATTCGAAATTTTTAAAAAAAACACTTTTTATGCGAGTCCACCTAAGTACAGTCGCACTTTTTGTGCGACTAGTATGAACAATTTTTTTTTTTAATTTCGAATGAATTTGTTTTGTTTAATTAATTTATTTTTTTATTGTTATTTAATAAATGTTGTAATACATTATATTATGATAATGTTTTTATAAGAAGTATTTTTTTAATTTAAATTCGAAAGTAAAAAAAAATAAGAAAAAAAAATTCAAAAAGTGCGACAGGTTGGAAAAAAATTTTTTTGTTTTTTTTTTAATTTCGAATGAATTTGTTTTGTTTAATTAATTTAATTTTTAGGTTATTGTTATTTAATAAATGTTGTAATGCATTATATTATGATAATGTTATTGTAAGTAATGGATTTTAATTTAATTTTGAGAAAAAGGGAAAAAAAAAGTGCGACTGTACGTACAGTCGCAGTTTTTGTGCGACTGGGTTTAAATTTTTTATTTTTACTTTTATTTTTATTTTTTGTTAATTTCGAATGAAAATTTTTTTTATTTATTTTTTTTAATTTCGAATGAATTTATTTTGTTTAATCAATTTATTAAATTTTAGTTGTTTAAATATGTATGAATATAACAATTGTTGATTTGTTTGTAATTGTGAATTATTTTGGTTGTTAATAATTTATATGATTGTAAGTGTTTATAGTAAATTAACTTAAATGTTTATCAAACTAATATTGTAAGTGTAATTAAAATGAATATAACTTAATTTAATTTTTTATGCTTTTAATTTTTTATTAATAGTAATTAAAATATGAAAATTGTAGTAAATGGCTGGAAATCAAGGAAAAGAAAAAGGGTTTTTAGAGGGTTATTGAGCGGCAATAGCTCTAGGCCGACTTTACTGAGAGGGGATCCCCATGAGAGGGGGGTTACGGGATCTGCAAGGCAAGTAAGGCAAACACAGGCGGCCAGACATAGTCAGGCCCAACGTTCAACTACCCTAGACCATGTGCGTAGTCGCTTTGAGCGCCAGAGTAGCCTGCATAGTCATACGGTCGGCTCAGGTGACTATGATACTGATTACGACGATTCTGTTAGTCGGGAAGAGTCTGTCGGTCAAGATGAGTCTGCCGGTCATCCTATTGATTGGACGCTTGTCAGAGGGCATGTCGGTCAGTTTAGGATTAGAGGGCATAGCGCGGCTGGCACTTCTGATCACGGAGGTGTCAGCTAGGTTGAGGATGCGGCTCCACGGGGGAGGAGGCGCTCACAGTCCGCGGAGATGGACTAGTTGATCACATCACCCAAGCCCGGGGGCCCTGTTGACACCACTTTAATACCCAGCTACAGTGGGCATGTAGCAAAGGTTATATTTGAGGGATCAGAGCGCACCCCTCCGATTTTGGAATGTCGTCTTAGGAAGAGGACGTTGGATGCAATCATCAGACTTCAGGACATGTCTGATGAACTGTACGGGGTGTTACCTGCCACTCCTCTTGGTTGTCTGTTGTATATAATGCACCAGCACATTGATAGTGCTCTCATTACGGCATTTGTGGAAAGATGGCAGCCTGATACCAACACCTTCCACATGCCGTGGGGGGAGATGACCATAATATTGCACGACGTGTAACGCATCTTAGGAATTGGCATTGACGGTTCACTTCCTGTTGAACCGTCTAATCGTGACTGGCAGCTTGGCCTGGCCGGCCTGTTTGGGGAGCCATTGTGGGAGCTACGTGGGAAGGGGCACTTCACCAGCGGCAACATTAACGTTCGTACACTGTTGCAGCTATGCCACCGTTCTCAAATGGAGACTCAGGCTACAGCGTACTACATGGCTATAGTGGGTTCCACGCTGCTCGTGGATAAGACTAGAGTCGGGATGCGGCCTCACCCTGTTGTTGCTGTCACTACTGATCAGGATGACATTGCTTGGGGTGCATTGACGCTTGCTCACATGTATCGCCAACTGGGTATGGCGACAAGGACTGGGTGCAAGACTATTGTTGGTTGTCTGACAATGTTGCAAACGTGGATTTACGAGTACTTCCCAGCCTTCCGCCCTTATCCGCGTCAAGCTGACATGCCGAACAAGACTAAGGCAGAGATGTGGTCCCCACAGAAGCCAATCCGTGAGCTGAGCAGACTGAGAGACTATAGGAGCATACTGGACGCCATGACAGAGACACAGGTTTTGTACATGACCTCACACATCGTTATACTAATTATTTTAATTTTATATTATGTTGTTTATGTTTATTTTCTTTGTAAGCAGGTGGAGTGGACTCCGTACATGAGTTCTGCTAGGGCTTTATTAAACCAGCACCCACGCACCGCCTATATCGATGGTATCAAATGTTTTGATATCGTGGAGGTCTATTTGCCTGAGAGGATAGTCAGACAGCTCGGTTTTGCACAGGCCATGCCCCCCCCCCCCCCCCCCCCCCCCTCCGCTGAGACCTACCCAAGCTGTGCGATCGGCACGGGGCTCCCACTCAGTGACATTCGCTTCTCCGTCTATGTACACGGAGATGTGGAGTAGGTTCCTCTATTGTGCCCGCGTAGTTGAGCAGGCACTGCGTCGGGCATCAGTTCCATCAGAGGCTGCCCCTGCGTAATTGACTGGTTTAGAGTATCTTCCCACTCATTTCTCATCCCAGGTGAAGGACCTACTGCTGCGTTCGGTTTAGCCGATAACAGAATCGAATATGTTAGTGATTCTGTTTATCTATTTCATTTTAATGTGTCATTACCAGAATTGACTCTTTAATTTTTTGACAATGCAATTGTTTTGTTTTTACAGTTTGCAGCAGAATTTTCAAGTAAACTCGCGCCATTGCTCAGGATGCCATCTATTGTGCAAATGACGCATCGGGAAAGACATGTTGCTGATATGTATCTAGATGAACTTAGAGAGTTGTTTGCCGAATGGCAAGCGTTTAAAGGGCACAACCCTTAATAGACATTTGTGGATTTTGTAT
>NC_080047.1:34425439-34467939 GCF_026212465.1 Amaranthus tricolor
ACATATACATATACATATATATATATATATATATATATATATATATATATATATACATACATACATATATATATATATATATATATATATATATATATATATATATATATATATATATATATATATATATATTTATATATATATATATACATATATATATATATACATATATATATATATATATATATATATATATATATATATACATATATATATATATATATATATATATATATATATATATATATATATATATATATATATATATATACATATATATATATATATATATATATATATATATATATATATATATACATATATATATATATATATATATATATATATATATATATATACATATATATATATATATATATATATATATATATATATATATATATATATATATATATATATATATATATACATATATATATATATATATATATATATATATATATATATATATATATATATATATATATATATATATATATATATATATATATATATATATATATATATATATATATATATATATATATATATATATATATATATATTAAAACCTGTTTACCTGGAAAGACAGTACGAATAGCTGCAGACAAACCCTTATCCCGATCCGTTACGATTACATCCTGCATCTGGACTCTGCCGTAAATATCCCTCAACCTCTCCAACACCGAAGAATAAGACACAACCGTCTCATCTCGCATCAAACAGAACGCAACGAAGAAGTAATGATTCGTTGGCGTCATTCCAAGGATTTCAGAAAGGGGCCACTTTTGATTATTCGTTTTGTACGTTGTGTCTATCAACACAACATGGGGCCACGAACGTATCATCTGGATAGATGTTGGATTCGCAATCAATAATTTACTCAACTGCTCCTCACTATCCAAGTCTTTCCAGACTACATATTTATGCTCCGTGGCTGTATACAGACAGTGTTGATGATGAGTCCTACCATCCATCTTTTCTCTCCTTATTGATTGTCTTACATTGTAAATTTGATTCATACTTGCAAAAAAATCAGGAAAATTCCTTCTAATTGAAGTCATTATAAACGCTGGTTGCATGCCAGTTGCACTGAGATCTCGTATATGCTGCCTAATATCGACAGTCATCCTATTTACTCTTATTTGACCATCTCTGTACATGAAGAAAGGGTGGTATGTCTTCCTTTTTCACCAGGAAACACTCTAACCGTCCAAGGTCTTTCCCCTGGTTTACGACTACTTTCTCTAATCATAAATTTACGCCCATAAGCCCTACTTTTGGAACCAGGTCGGGCAGCATTGTCTAAGTTATGCAAATCACCCCTTATATTACCGTAGCGGTGACATCTTAAGTACAAACTCTCTCTAGAACGTCCTTCCTTTTGTTTATATGAAGCACGTGTAAATTGAAAACCAATTGTAGTGCTATCTCATCAGCGCAAGCATGTAAATCATCTACAGAATCAAATTCTCTATCAGTAACAAATCTACCAGAATAATCTACATCATCCCCTAAGTTTTCAAAGTCCTGCAAATAATAATTATAATAACATTATCGTAATATAATAATATATTAAGTATATGAGTAAATAAAATCATTTACTTTAATATTTAATAAATAATAATAACTTCAAAAATACTTATAAAAAATAAGAAGAAATAATTTTTAAAAAAAATAATTAAACATTTAAATAAATTAATCCCTCCAATTCAAATTTAATTATTATAATAACATTATCATAATATAATAATACATTAAAATAAAATAATATATTACAACATTTATGAAATAACAATAACTTAAAAAATAATTTAATTAAACAAAAAACATTTTATAATTCGAAGTTTAAAAAAAAATATTTACCAGTCGCACAAGAAGTGCGACTGTTTTTTTTTTTTTTCAAAAAAAAATTTCGAATTTATATATTCAACACTATTACACTAATTATTATAATAACATTATCATAATATAATAAATTAAAATAAATTAATTTATTACAACATTTGTTAAATAACAACTTAAAAAATAAATTAATTACACAAAAGAAATTTTATAATTCAAAATTCAAAAAAATAAAAAAAATAAATAAATAATTAAAAAAAATTTTGAACCAGTCACACTTTTGTGCGACTGGCCTTTCTAGAAATTTTTTTAAAAAAAATTTTTTTAATAAAAATTTCGAATCGATTAATTACTTACCGAATCGTTATCATGCTCGTTTTGGTATGCCATTGTTGTTCGATGTAGAGTTGTAGCTTATTTAACTTAACATAGTATTTTAAAAGAGTTTTTAGAGAGATAGTACTATATTTGAATTCGTATATATTGCAAAAACGTCTCTGAAAATTCAATATATATATAGTTCCGATTATATTGTTATTAAGTGATAATAGTGTTATTAAGTGCGATTTACATTTGTTAAACATATTTTAAGTGCTATGGCAATTTCGTAATTTTTAAAATTTTAGAGGCAAACTCGTTATTTCATTAGGTGGGGTGGCGATAAAATAAAAAGGGTGGCGATAAATAATAACAACCAAAGATAAAAGCATAATTAAACCCACCTTTCAATCCTAAGCATACAAGGACAAATCTTGTGAAAGTCAAATACTATGGTCATGAATAAGATTTAAATCGGATCATATGAGTCCCATGCCCAAATCTATTACTTTTTAGTAGACCTATTTATAATATTTTGATCTCTAATCAAAACTGTATCTGATAGGTCTCAAAATTTGGATCCAAACCCTTAAAATAAAGGGTAGACATAAACTATTTGTATGCAACTCGATAAAAAAGCTTGATTTTTTTTACCAGTATGCTTTGTTCGTAGTTACTAACAGCGAATAGTATCAAGCCACAAGTTTGGGCAAACAGATGCTTATTTTGGGGAATAAGTTTTGGGAAGTTTAGTTTTGGAATTCTTTTGTAAAAAAACGTTTATTTACTTCAAAATTTTCAACCAATGTTGTAACGGCCCGGTTTAAGTGACTCGGAAGTTCATATGAAACAAATGAATTCCGGTCCACTCTTCGGACTCTAATTAAAACAGACTACAGTACCAACGTGAAAGAAACGGGGTGTTATAAATGTGGGATTTATAATATGAGACTAGGGGTGTTCATTGGGCTAGGTCTCCATTTTGAGCCCTTATTTCGCCCGTTTTTACAAGTTTTTATAGGGGTCGGGTTGAAAATAAATCGAGCCGAAAATGGGTCAACTACAATCAAAATGGAGCGGCTATTAAAAGGCTTAATAAAGGCTGAAAATTGACCTTTGTAAGTAGCATAATTGATGGAATATTAATCATTATAAACAGCTGGTCTTGGACGAGACGGTCATCTCAATATGAGACCAATAGTCCAATCAACCCAATTCTAATTTTTCTCAATATGCGCTTAGTACTTGATCTATTTAAAGTCATAATTAATACATTTAAGGTTAAAATTGAATTTTTTATAAGTTATAACTAATTATAATTAATCACTTTAAGGTTTGAATTGATCATTCTTAGATCAAAATTGAAAATTTTTATAACAAAGAAGCTATGAACTCTTGGTCATTTCCAAGAGCATTCATTGAATCAATCGGTAAACATGATTTGAAATTGACACTTCTTCCACCTTCATATCCAGGTTAAGCAAACGTTACACCAACTTTATTTTCAAGTCCACTATAAACAGAAAATTTTTGGGGGAAGAGCAATACCACTATTATTGATCGATAATTAAAGAGTATAAGTACTCTTATGTTCTATTATTCTATTAGAACCATCATGTTGCATCGAATAAGATTTATAATGGGCAATGTTTTAACACTATTATTGATAGTAATATACTATTTATTTGTTGTTTGAAATTCAACCATAGAATAATACCATTATATTATTTCCATTCTGAAATTTTGAAATAAAATAATCATGTTTAGGGAGAAATTGATCAGTTTAACGTTAAAATTAATCAATTTCAAGTCAAAATTGAAACCTTTTATTTTAATTGATCTATTTAAGGTTTACTTTAATTTGAAATTGATACCTTTAAGGTCAAATTTGATATATTTAACGTCAAAATTGAATTTTTTAATTTTTGGAAGAGCGGCCGTTTTCATTTTTAAATTTTTGGCTTTTGGACCTGCCCATATTGACGATCTTATGAGACCGTCTCGTCCAAGTTTTTGTGTATTATAAATAACAATGTCAATAGAGATTATTAAAGTTTCTATATTATAATTATAAATGATAATTTAATTATTATAAATTGATCAATAGAGATTATACTAATTTCTCGTGAAAAAATGGGCTGATCGAGCCGGATTAGGCTTGAAAAGCCCGATCTATGTAAAGCCCATATTAAGGTTAAAGGGCCCTTAGCCAGCCCGATCCATATTTGCTTAAGCCCGACCGTCCCTTATCCGGCCCATTCAACACCCCTATATGAGACTATCAATTTATGAACATTGCATTATGTCCTTGCTTTCACCATAGATGTGAGATAAATTCTTTATTATCATTATTATATTTATGCATTATGCAAATATTTAATTATGAATCGCTTTGATGTCAATATCTAAATTACAATAATAAAAATAGAGCCTTCCTGATTAACACCCTTTAATAATATGGTAATACTCTCAGTTTATTTTATATCCAATATTCTGAGTTGTCCTTATAAAATTATTACTACTATCAGCTACTAATCTATAATATGACACTCAACTTTATTAATAATGTATTGCTGCGGCACAGTATGTGTCGCTGCACCGACCATGACCCAATTTGTAAGCAATTATCTATATTTATCTGTTCAAACTACAAGTTAAATGATATAAGATTATTTTAACTAATTACTGATTATTTTAACTAATTACTGATTGTAGGCACAAGGGGTGGCAGCCGTTATCCGCTCAAGCCACGAAGAGCCGGTACGGTAGATTGCCCAGGAGATGTCATACCCCGTTGATGGTGCGGGCACATCGCAGGCTGGGCCATCCCATCCATCACAGTATCAGTCCCCTCTACTCCCCGAGCGTCATGTAAACGCCTCTTACTATTGTAGGAGGCCATCTCAATTAGATAGGGTCGACGAGGTTGATGAGCGTTAAAGTAGTTTGTGTTTTTCTTGACTTATGTATATATTTCACATTTGTATATATTAAACATTTCTATATATATTGCTCTATATATTCATTTAGTTTATTATAGTCTCCATACTTTGACTTATGAATGGTCGCACTATTGGCAATGAATCATTCCACCTGGATCATACATTGACTATTAGTAGTATAAAAGTCTATATTGCAAATATATCAACTAAAACTAGGGAGAATGATGCTGAAAATTCAACATAATTTCATTAATAACGATTACAAATACATAGCTCATTCATGAAATACAACCATTATAACCTAAGATTGCTTCTTAAACTTTTTCAATATCTCTCAATTTCTTCACTCCTACACGCCTTATCAATTGCTTCTCTTCTCAAGTGATGTATCTCGTTTATAAGCTCCTCATTCTCTTTACGGAGCTTGATAATAATTTTTTTTGCCATTCTGTACCCTCTGGATCAACCCACAGAAAGTAGGTGCATCCCAATCCTTCATTTTGGAAAAGTGGACAAGCAACATATTGACGAACATAATAAAAATCGCTCCAATTCCGCCCGTATTCGACTTCATGACCACAATTACAATGCTCTTCCATAAAATCAAGCTTTGAAATGTACTAATGAAATAACATAAGGACTTCAATCAAAATTATTAATTAAATTCAATAATAACATTAGCAACATAAACATAAATTCAATAATAACCTTAAACAATCAAAAAAGGGAATAGAAAGTACCTTAACTTCAAAACAATTTTGATGAGACTTTGCTAGAATTTTGATGGAATGGAATGAGTTATCATGTTTAAGTATTTATAGAACAATTGTTAAACGACTAGTTTGAATACTTAACTGTTATATTGACCAAACACCAAATGAAAAAAGTTAAAATCGATCAAGCATCTGTTCGTAGTTAGTAACTGCGAACAAAGGAAGCTTGGTCAAACAAGGTCAAGTCTTTGTTCGCAGTTACTAACTGCGAACAAAGGTTTGACCAGGAATTCCTTTGTTCGCAGTTTGTAACTGCGAACTAGTCCAGACATCTTTGACCAATTTGCTTTGTTCGCAGTTTGTAATTGTGAACTAGTCTAGACCACAGCTCTAGGAGTTGGGACGCTTATATTTTGAAATAAGTTGAAATATAGTTTAATGTATGCTTTTTTGACAATTTTACTTATCTATTACAAATTTTCACAATATATTGAGTTATCTTTCCTTTCGCCATTGATCTAGGATAAATTAATTTGTTTTATTATAAACTATTTGTGAATTATATGTAAATTTATTATATCCAATATTTTGAGATTTCCATCAATGCGGGTTAAAACTTTAAATAATGGTAATGACTAATAAGATAACTCAAAATTAAAGTATTGATGAAACATACTTATATGAGTTTTTGCAGAGATGTTTAAACTACCCGATGACCCACTATTTACCTAGCCTTGTTATGGAATCCAATTTGACCCAACCTTGTAATTTAATTATTGGTTATAATTGACGTCCATTTCATGGGAGTTCTTAATTTATTGATAAAATTGTTTACAATGTTGTAATACAAAAAACTAGTTTTCTAACATCCATCATTTGATAACTTAAAGAGTTATAAATTTGTTGAAACTATTCGATAAATTAATAATAATTTGATGAACTAAAATTAATAATTTGCTAGAGTTTCGACTTGTTCTCAATTAAAAATGGATTTAAAATCTATATGGCTTTACAACATTTTGATTGAAAATCGATTCAAATTGAGTTGATTTTAACCAGATCAAATTCGACTTTCGTATAATTCGGGTCAATATGACTCGATTCAATCATAAAAATGGGTAACTTCGATCAACGGTTATATGTCAGTTTAATAATCGATCCCAATTTAGTTCATGTTCCCATTTCGGTTATCAAATTTGATCCGAGTAACATCAATTCAAGTAATGTCAGTTTGACAAACCTAAAAACACATTTTGTGTCAGGTAACTTTCCGTCATAATTTGGGTTTTCGCAATTGAACAATTCTAGACTCACCTTTTTCAGACACTAAATTGATCGTCAGCAAAGTCCGCAACAAATTTGAAGTAAAAGATGACCACATAAAGATGTACCTTCTGCAGTCATAGAGATGGCAAAGGAGTTGGACAAATTCACTATAACTCATAATCTGAGGTCAGAGAATACACACGCAGACGTCTTAGACAAAGAAAGTTCAGCTGAATACTTCGAGTCAATAAACATATGAAAATACTCCCCACCCAAGCATTAACACATTTGTGTCAGCTATTGATGGATCAAGGAACATAGATGGATCTTTATATCAAATTTCTCTGAGATGGTATTACACCAATACCCAGCTCAAATTCAGTTCTAAAAAGAACTTATGGTTTGAATACAATGAGGACAATCTGTACAAAAAGTCTTATACAGAATCCCTGCTAAAGTGTGTACAAAAGATGGTGAGTACATCCTGAAAGAAATTCATCAAAGCTCCCGGGAAGTCATCGGTAAACTCCTCTTGAAATCTTCTCCCTCCTCCCGGTCATATAGCAATAAACATAAGCACAATTTTAGGGAGTCCAAAGTATGTGGGAATTTTGCTCAAGATGCTTTTGAATGTGATCTCTTTGAGCTTCCACCTTGAACAGTGTACGCTAAGACGGTCTCTCGTGGCTCCAGATTGCCTAGATCAGAACCCACCTCGGCTAGAGAATCTTCTAGGCCTCTCATCACGTAAAAGGTCCTCCTGGCCCTTAAGCGTTTTGAGCGACTAGCTTTTGAGCCACTTTCTCAAGCAGAGCCTCCTTGACTTCTGCAGCGCCGAGAGATTCCTTATCTTCTCTTCATCTTCCTGGGCTGTTTTATCAATTGTCACAACTCTCGCCACAGTATCGAAGATTCAGATGAAGCCTGCAGTAGAAAATAGAATAAATAATCAGTAAAACTAAAAGCCAGACAATAGAAGTTGAAAACAAATATCCTTACCTTAGCAGTTGAAACCTACAATTTCCTTGCCCTCTCGGAACTTCCTTGTCCTCTCGGACTGAGCGGAGCCCATTAAAGCCCACTAATGTTTCATTAATATCAAAACAGCTCGTCTTGTGCGAGACCGTCTCACCATGAGATGAGCCCATATAATTAGCCTATTTCTTTAATTGATTACCTTAAGATCGTAAGCGATCGTTTTAAGGTTATAAGCAATCACTCTAGGTCCTAGGACTACAAAAAGTGATTATTTTAAATCGTAGGTGATCATTTTAAGGTTATAAGTCATCACTTTAAGACAAAAAGTGTATATTGGGCCAGCCCAATAGAGATGGTCTCACCGTGAGACCGTCTCATTAAGAATTAGTATATTAAAAATCACTATTACTTCTAAAGGGCATGGGCATTGTTTTAGTTTTACTAGATTAACCATTGTTTTCTTCATCAATTGCTTGTTATCGGTTGTGTTTCCTTTTTTGTCTAGATACCACTAATATATTAAAATCATCACATTTACATCATCTAGAAAGTGAGTATATATCACTAATTCTGAGGGGCCTTTAGTAAGAATAAAAGAACATATTATACTATAGCGTTTTGAGTATACTGACAATATATCACTATACTCTCCCTTTGTAATATGAGTTTGATTCTCACCGTCTAAAGAAAAGATTAATACTCACCCTTTGCTTGTAGAGATATTCTAACCTACCCCAAATTAAAACAAACAAATTATTATGAACATTTTGTCCAAAAATTATTTATAATATGCTTTCTAGGCCCCTGTTATCTCGCTTTGGGCCTAAAATAAGTCCAAGATGGAACAGGGACTGGATCAAGGACCTAGCACTCATTGATCTAGATAATATACTGGGGCTATAGGACACCATGTTATCCCTCTTCTCCAAATTGGAGTCCTCTAACTGGGTGAAGGGAAACTCAGACCTACAACGTTGTGTTGCCAGTCAAAAGAAGCCTTTATATTCCAACCAACCATCCCATCAGAATAAATAGACAAACCTACTTCGGAAGCTCTTCTAACTATCCGGACTTTCATCGAAACTACTGCTCTAGGTCACCAAAGATGATTTACCCCAGACTGTATATAGAAGTACATACCTCACCCTAAACATATGTCTGAAGGCAGTGAGGAAGGGTCGGATTCCTGACATCTGACAAACCATGAAGGAGCCAACTAGGCACCCATATCGGTACCATCTCAGCCACGGCTAATGTTCAAAAGTTTTAGGGAAATTCCATGTGGTAACTCTGAAGTTTCGGCTTTTTCATGTGGTAAACAAATATTTTTTTTAATCCACGTGGACCTTGACATTCCTACTTTTCCACGTGGTAGAAATGAAGTTTTTTTGGGGTAACTTTATGCTATTTTTACCCAGCGTAATGACATTTTTTTCCAAAAAACAAATGTCATGATCAACGTTATTAACCATATATTTCAAAATCCAGTCAAAATAAGTATTTAATTAACCAAAAACTTAATATTTTTTCTACCACATTGGATAATTAAAAGCTTAAGGTCACCACGCAAATTTTGAAAAATATTTGTAGAAAAGCCAAAAGCTCAGGGTCACCACATGGAATTTCACATTGAAATTCAACTACGAAAGGGCGGAGGGGGAAACATAAACCAAAAGTAAGGAATACTATACACCGCCATACAACCATGCAGAGGAAACAGTACAGCATCAGTTGGACCCAACTTTATCACTTCATACCTATATACGAGACCCCATTTGGTCTGGTCCTCAACTTTGCATGTTCTTTGTCTAAATAACGAGTCATTATATAATCTATCAACAAAGGAACCCTTAGATTTCGTATAGGGGCTCCAATAATACTTATTGCATACCGTATCCCTCTTCTTTGGCTTAGAAATAGAAGCGGAGATACCAATATTGTTTGTCATGGTTTTATCTACATAGAACAAAGCAAAAAGCACATCCAAGACTAAAAGCTAGTGCAGGTTCCTAGGTGAAGGTATAATATCTCTTGGACGGACAAACCAAAGATTCTATGGTAGGGGAATACCGCTCTAGAAGACTATGAATAGGACTGAATTTACAGTCTAAGGCAAAGTCATTAATCATCGTTTGAAATAATCAAGGGTTCTCCCTTAATAAACTCATTATTACGTTTGTTACGCCTTCGAATAATGTTGTCGGATGTCTTATGGTCCAATAAATATAGAGCTTGCAAATGGCCCAAGGGGCTACCGAAAAAATGGTGCTTTTGTTATGGTAGTTGGGTTTAGAATTAGCCTAAGTAAAGGTCATTGAAGAGAAATATTTAATTTATTTCAATTTTTTAAAAGTTATTCAATTATAAAAAAATTAAAAAAAAAGAAAAACTTATTTTTAAAAACTCAAAGTTAACGAATCATGTTGTTTTTAAACAGAATTTTCAATGGTTTTCATTAACCTAAAATTTTTTTGCTACTGTGTGGAAAAAAATCAAGAAAAAAAATACTTTTTAAAATCTCACCTTTGGGAGGTTTACTTATACAAAACAAACCTTTTGCTTAGTTTTTAAAATGCACCTGATTTCCTCCCGCACTCCATTTACCCTTCAATTTCAATGTCTTCCATTCACATTTGTCTATCTTCATACCACTCCAAATCCCACTTCACCGTCAAACAACAATTCATTCCAACCATCTCAACCTCAAACGGCAAAACCCTTTTCCTTAAAACTCTAAAAAACAAACCACATTTCTTTAAAAGCCACTAGAATCAACAATGAAACAGAAAATTGGGAGAAGAGATTGAATGGAGTTGCAGAGAGATTCGGGGGATATTTGAGTGGAGTTGTGGAGGAAATTAGGTAGATTGAATTCTTACATTTGATTTGATTGTAGTGTTATTACTCAAATTCTTTCACTTTCACTAGTTTTATTGTTTGAATTCTTACTTTTGATTGTTACTTAAATTCTTTCACTTTCATTAGTGTTGCGGAGTCCTTCCTCCGGCCAACAGAAGTTTCCATAGTAATGAAAGTGAAATAATTTAGTGTTTGATTCTTACTTTTCCTAGTCTTAATTTTGGTGGCTGACAATTAAATTGGTATATTAGGTGTTAACTCAAATGGTAGTGAGCAATGGTGTTGGCAAGGAAGGAGGATCAGTGGTGGGGGAGTGGCTAGGGTGGGGGAAAGGGAGCAGGCGGCCAAGAGGGTGGCTGGTGGAGAGAGGGGTGCTATTCTTTATCTTTTTCTTTTTTCATTTCACTTAGTAAATCAATTCAAAAAAGGTCAAAAGATACCTCTTACTAGTCATTTAAAACTTTAAAAGAAAATCCAGAGCAAACAGATTTTTTCAAGAATAAACAGAAGGTGAGATTTATTCAAAAAGAAACACCCAAAGGTGGTATTTCTAAAACTAAATTTTCCAAAAAAGAAAATTACTGCTCGCTTTTCACTATACCTCATTACTGCCATGTAGAAATTTTCAAAGTGAAAATTATCATCTTGGGGCAAATTAAAATTCAAACAACCAAGCGTAATAAAAAAAATAAGAAAAGGTTTACCATTGGCCACTTAAACATAGGTATACAAGTGTCCTTTAAGGTTTTTTCCGCAAAAGCTCCAACATTTTCCCTAGCTAGCTAACTCCTTAATCACCCCTTTGTGTCTGGGACTCTAGGCTAATGTTATGAGCTACAATTACCTATAAGTAAGCTCTTCAAATACAATGTAGAAAAAGTCTAATCATAAACCTTCTGATAATAAGCCTACTAAACTCTCCTAACCAACCCTCTTCATCCCCCCCCCCCTCCCCCCCAAAGAAAAAGAATAATCAATCCCACCTCCCATCACAAGCCATGAAATGCCAAATCCCATGAAAGCCACCAAAATAAGGAGTCAATCATTACCTGCCACCTCATACTCCAATTCTCTAAACATTCTATAACAAATACCTTTCTTGATGGGACAATTCACAAACCTAGTATGACCATCTCTCTTCATCATTAGTGCCTACCTAGTCTCTACTTTTTCTCTCTCTTAACCGATGACCTCCATCAACAGCATCCAATGCCATTTGGCACCCCATATCTTCCTCACACCATCCCAACCCACCGACCACCATCTCACCTTCTAGTTTATTATAACTTTCAAATTTGTCTAACTAACTTGAGAGTTAATGCGGTTATTTCGGACGTTACTCTCTCCTCCCCTGGGCAAGGTTTGCTACCACCGAAGTCTGTCACTATCTGGACAGTTTGAGGCATTCAGACAAGAAAGTAATCGAATAATGCAATCTGGCGTTATCATTCATATCAATCTCCCTGATCCCCTAACTGCCTAACATGTGTCATCTAAGGGCAAGATCTGAGTCATCCTTTTTATAATTACATTTCCCACGTTTCGTATACAAAACAATTACATTAGTGAAACTATTGTTAGATCAATTCAATATTTAATATTTAAAACAAAATTTATTAATACATGTAAAGAAAAACAATAACTTGACCTTATAATTTACTATATTGAACAAAGAGTTGATAAGTGATATTTATACATATATTCGTCCTATTTTGAGTTTTATCATAAGCAAAGTTTCATCAATAGGCTATCTCTAGTTTTTAGCCTGCTATGACATGCCAACCACATGATGATGCCGTGTTTAGACACATTTTATACCCCACAAACTTTACTAGGTGGCTTTTTTATGTTATAACAGGTGCAACTATTTATGTTGATGCTCCTCAGGTTGTCTCTAACTTTACCATATTGCCTCAAAACCCAACTTTGACCACCAATATCTTGCTTAGTGTCAATGTCCCACAACAGCCATATTCCATCTCATGACATCACTAATGCTTGATCCTCAATGCTTTTCATGCTTATAAACACCATTCCGTTTCCACCCCAATATGCAAGGCTATTGGAGCCTTCTTCACCAAACCATTAAAAAAAAAAACAGCTCTACAAACTTCTTAAACTTGTTTGATTATGTTTTTTTGAATAAGAGAATAAGGAGAGTTTCTTGGCCTTACCAAATTCTAATACTACGCACTAAGATTCTGTGATGAATAATTATCTGTATAAGAGGGGTAGAATAGTCTTTTAATAAAACTTCTACAAAAGGAATACTGCGTAACCAATTCAGCAAATGGGAGCACGTTTGTTTAACTTGTTAGCTATAAATAAAATGATGTAATAATTGGTTAGAATATGAAATGAACATCATATAAATTCTTCCTCTCAAAATTCTCTTTCCCTATTCTCTTATCTTAATCTACAATTTCTTCACTTTTAATTCTTTACTCTCTCTTAACCCTAATCTCCATCTTTCTCATATTAGCGATTAGCGGGTTCATTACAACTGATATCAAAGCATTGCTCGAGCCATGGGATATCCTACAATCAACAAAGAATCGAATCCTTAGAGCAAGAAGTGGACCTGTTAAAGGACCTACTTAACAAATAAAAACTGAAGTTTCTGCCCTAGAGGAAAAGGATGAACAAAAATCAAAAGGTGTTGAAGGAAGCTCTTGCTGCGATGAAAAAGTAGGGGTAAGCTAAGCTTCAAGAAACCTAGATGATCCTAATACTCGATGAAACCGGAAACATAAACATAACAAACCACTCAAATTCGAACTCCCCACTAAACCAACTCAAAAACCTGTCATCCACCGTCATAACCAATAACGAATTAGGGATCACATCCAACCCACAGAATTTCAACTCACAGTACCCAAATGAGTCCAACAATGAAAATTGGCATTCATCCCCAACTCGCCCTCCATATCCACCGAAGAAAACAGAATTCAACAAACCCACAAACTGTTCAATAACCTTATCCCAAATCGTCCGCCCCAAAACCCAGTAGACCACACCTACCCACCACCCTCTTGCCCCGATTCCCAACTTAAACCAAAATCACCTGAAGATTCAGATCCAAATATTTAAAACCTCGCTAAAACCTTACTCTACCACTTGAAGAAGGTGGAGGAAGAAAAGGGAAAGGTGGAAGACAAGAAAGAAAAATAGAAAATTAAGGAGGCGTACCTAGTTGTCAGCAGCCAGATTGGTGGAGATGGGCAGTCTGATGGCGGAGTGCGGGTTTGACACAAGTGGTGGTTCCTGGAAGCTATGGTGATAATGAAGGCAAAACAACACTCACTATGGAGGCATTAACAGAAACCATAGGCAGCTGATGACAGAGAAAACCGAGCAAGAAACACAAAAGACAGAAGTTGTCTGAAAATGGTGGTCCGGTTAGGAACGTGGTGGCGCCCATTGATGAGAGCGGAAGCCTTGAGGTTTAGTTGGGAAGAATATTCTAGAGAGAAGTTGGGGTTTATGGATTATGAAGAAATGAGTTACAGAGATGTTGGGCTAGGGCTAATATTGTCATCAGCTATATCATCAATGATAAATGATGATCTTACCGGTCACATGGCAAGGAAGTATATTTATAGGCATGGTTAGAAGGGAAACAAGGAGTTAGCATTAATTGAGGAGCGAAAATTGAGAAGTGGGAGGAGAGTTATTTACGAAAAACCAATTAATAGTACAATGTCATCAAACCAAATTGTGCTCAAACCAAATTATGCCACCTTAACTCTACTTTGATGCAAATTATTACCCACCTTGAGGACAAGGTGGACCTTTAGGCGGCCGATAATGTGATGAATCAATATCTATATAAGAGGGGTAGAATAGTCTTTCAATGAAACTTCTAGAAAATGAATATTATGTAACCAATTTATCAAATGGCAACAAGTTTGTTAGGCTTGTTAGCTATAAATAATGATGTAATAATTGGTTAGGTTATGAAATGAATATCATATGAATTCTTCCTCTCAAACTTCTCTTTTCCTTATTTTAATCTGCAATTTCTTCCTCAGTTTTAATTCTTTACTCTCTCTTAACCCTAATCTCCATCTTTTTAACATTAGCGATTAGTGGGTTCATTAGATCTGGTATCAAAGCATTGCTCAAGCCATGGGAAATTCTATCAACCAACAATGAATCGAATCCTTGGAGCAAGAACTGGACCTGCTGGAGTACCTACTGCCTTCACAAATACAAACTGAAGTTTCTGCCCTTGAGGAAAGGATGAACAAAAATTAGGAGGTGTTGAAGGAAGCTCTTGCTGCCATTATAAATGAAGGGTAAGCTAAGCTTCAAGAAACCTTGAAGAGCCTAATACTCGATGAAACCAGAAGCATAAACATATCAAACCCCTCAAATTCAAACTCCCCACTAAACCAACTCAAAAACCAGTTATCCTTCCTCATACCCAGTAACGAATTAGGGATTATATCCACCCCACAAAATTTCAACTCGCAGTACCAAAACGTGTCCCACAATGAAAATCGACATTCATCCCCCCAGCCTAACCGTAATCTAAGCTCGCCCTTCATAGCCACCGAAGAAAACATATTCAGCAAACCCACAACCAGTTCAACATTATCCCAAATCGTTCGCCCCAAAACCCAGTAACCACACCTATCCACCACCCTTTTGCCCTGATTCCCAACATAAACCAAAATCCCCTGAATTCATATCCAAAATTTTACAACCTCGCTAAAACCTTACTCTATCACTCGAAGAAGGAGGAGGAAGAAAAAGGAAAGGTGGAGGACAAGGAAGAAAATAAGAAAAATAAAAGGAGACTTACCTGGTTGTCGGCGGCCAGATTGGTGCGAATGAGCAGTCTGACGGCAGAGTGCTGGTGTTAATCAAGTGGTGGTTGCTGGAAGATATAGCGTCAGCGGTGGTGAAACAAACACTCAGTGTGGAGGCATCGACGGAAACCATAGACAGCAGATGAGAAAGAAAACCGAGCAAGGAACAAAAAAGACGGAAGTCATCAGAAAATGGTGATCCGGTGAGGAGCTTGGTGGCACCGAAAAAGTGTCGGAGTCTTGGATTAGAGTGGAAGCCTTGAGGTTTAGTTGGGAGGAATATTCTAGAGAGAAAAAGTTAGGGTTTATGGATTATGAAGAAATGAGCTACGGAGATGTTGGGCTAAGGCTAATCTTGTCATTAGCTATATCATTAATGACAAATGATGATATCACTGTTCACATGGCAAGGAAGTACATTTATGGGCATGGTACTTGGAAGGGAATTAAGGAGTTCGCATTATTAGAGGAGAGAAAATTGAGAAGTGGGAGGAGAGTTATTTACGAAAAACCAATTAATAGTACAATGTCATCAAACAAAATTGTGCCACCTAACCTCTACATTGATGCATATTATTACCCACCTTGAGGACAAGGTGGATCTTTAGACGACCAGTAATGTGATGAATCAATATGTATATAAGAGGGGTAGAATAGTCATTTAATGAAACTTCTAGAAAAGGAATTTTATGTAACCAATTTATCAAATGGCAACAAGTTTGTTAGGCTTGTTAGCTATAACTATAATGATGTAATAATTGGTTAGGTTATGAAATGAATATCATATGAATTCTTGCTCTCAAACTTCTCTTTCCCTATTCTCTTATTTTAATATGCAATTTCTTCTTCGCTTTTAACTTTAACTCTAAACCGTAATCTCCATCTTTCTCATATTAGCAAGTAGCGGATTAACAAATTCTTTATTAACCCAATCCTTTTAAATGAAAACTTTTATCATTCAACTTGGGCTACAATTATTCCTCCCATACATTTTAATCACATCATGACATAGAAGAATACACCCAGCCTTTAGAAAAGCACCTCGACCTTTATCAGTGAAACTATTAATAACAAATAGGGCTCTTATGCAAAGTAACCCAAAATGTTAGTAGCACTATGCACCTTATATCATGCCTCTCCTATATGTGACCATCTATTTTCTCGACTTCCCTAGTTGCTCCATCATCAATACCCTTCACAACTCCTCTTCGATACCAACAATATAGCACATTATATGAAGGTTTTGTAGAAATACTCCTAAACAAACTCACAACATAAAGAACAGTAAAGCTACAAGTTTCAAAATAATGTACTAATGCACGACAAGATCTTTGATTTATTAGTTACTAAAGAAACTTCCACAATAACTTCCGCATGTTAATATTCGAGCACTAAGTATTTCATAATTTTCAACCTTAAAAAAAACCTCCAAAACAAATTATTCTTACCTCAGCTGTTAGAATGTTTCACCTTCCTAGGCTAATACCAACAATGTGTGATCGACTATTTTGACCAAGTCTGCAAATATTACGCCAGAAAGTTCCTCTTCCATCCGTACAAGCATTTGTATTCTTATAGATTCTTACATAGCTGCCTCAAGGGAATCGGAGTCACCAATTCTGTATGAGTTCCTCTTCCAATACCAGGTGTGCTTTCTACATGACTGCCAGGCCAGTTTTTAGTCAGAAGAAATTCTTAGAAGAAAAGTCAGCAATAGAAAACACAAATAGCAAAATTGAAATAAGTATATCACTCATGTTTTGAACTCGTGAACTGTTCGGGTCCTACCAAGTTCAATAAAACATCCTTCCTCCATTGTTTTTAGATTGCTATACATATCCTATTTGATGTTTGCTTTTGTGTTGCTTCGCATACAACTTTAGTAAAAAAATTTAACACAAGTATTAAAGTGCCCATGATTTATATAGTTGATATTCATCCTTACCTTTTTTCCTAATAAAGCTTAAGGGCAAAGTTGTCCAAAATATCTTTGTTTTATGTGTGAATAGTTTGTAATAACTATAACTACAAAGGAAGTAGGTCTTCATAACAATAACCAACTATAATAATTGACAAATAACCAACAAAAATAGATTGCAAAGGGACCATGGCTTGTCATAAATTGATACAGATTGGACCTTCTGGCTCCTTGTAAATACAAAAAGTCTCCAGAAATGTCCATGATTTCATTCACTAAAATCAGTTTTAATAATCAATGGAATTTCAAATTTGAAGATGCAACTTGCTCTGTGCCACAAAGATAGGGTAGATTTGCTTAGAGCTCACTAAGAAGGATAATATAGAGTAGAAGAATTCCGCTTATTGCCCTCATACAAAATTCAGATGCAGAGAGACAATTGACAAATGTTCAGTAAGCAATAACTAAAAATTCAACAAGTCTCTCTGTAAAATTAATACTAATTTCTTACAAAAAAAAAAAGAAAAATCCAGTAACTGCTCAATAAAGACCAAGTCTTTTGGTGGATATTTCTAGCAAGGCGGCTTCTCAGTGTATATTCTTTTATTCTTGAGTTAACAAACCAACCTTTACAAGGTACCTATATCAAAATCAGCCCTCAATTCCTTAACCTGGCATCCTAGGAACCTTTCAAGACGCAGCAGCTAAATGAGACAAAATTCATCCAAAAAAAGATGTCCACACTTTACAGAATGACACCAATAAAGAGAATAATAGAACTCACTAGGGGCAAGAGAAGGCCTAAATCTTTACAACCCTTCAAGTTGCAATTAAGATGTGTCACCAAACCAACTTGAAGGCTAAAAGTTGATTTTGATGTGCAGCTAGAGGCATTATATTGCAGACTTTATTAAAGCTAGTTAATAGTGAAGTGCTATATCTTTCTAATAAATTGGTTCATGTAGCCGACCCCAATTGGGATTAAGGCTCTGGCATTGTTGTTGTTTGATCTTTCTTGGAACACGAGGTTATCAACAGAAAGGTGGTTGCCTTGTTGTCACAAAACATTGTAATAGCCTTATTATGTAGAGGAGAATGGAACATACTTATGTAGTTATATAGCTGAAATTTCCAGGGATCTCTCATCCCTATTATGTACTACTTAAGTTTCTTCATTAAAATAATATAACCCTTCATTAATTTCCCTACAATAATATCAACTTTTGATTAACCATGAATAACACCAACTTCTGGGGTTTTTCCTAGAATAATACCAAGTTTAGTTTATTAACTAATTTGCCAAATTTTTTGTCATATAATCTCCTTTAATTTAAATTTTAACATGTTAGGAATATTTTAGGAAAACACCCCTAAGTTGGTCATATTCATGGTTAATCAAAATTTGGTATTATTGTAAGTAAATAAGCAAAAGGTTGTATTATTCATGGTAATTTTGCCTATTTTTTTCATCAAAAAAAAAAATCAGTGTGTATCTTGTGTAGGCACACCAAACCTTGAGGTATTTATATCTTGGGACAACCGCCAACTTCATAAACTAGTGTCCTAGGAGCCTTCGACGAAGAAACTACAAGGTCAGACAAACTACAGCTTGAGAAAGTTTCCCACGACCACAACAAGAAAGCAAATAACATTAACTAACTAGCAGGCAAGGGAAGGCCTAAATCGTTGCAACTGCATAGCTATCAAGCAAATAACAGAAATAACCAACTAGGAGGATAGAAAAGGTCCAACTCTTTACACCCACTTATTGCACTCAAATAAAACTCAGATTTAGAGAGACAACTCACAAATGTTTCTACAGGCAATAGTCCGGAATTCATTGAGCCCAAGTATCACAATTATCATTTCAGTGACTATTTAATCTAGTGTCTAGATCACCTTGCTACATCTGACAAAACTAAATAAAAAACCTTTTCAAATCTCATATGCTCTTGAAAGTGAAAAGAATATACCAAATTTTAAGTATAGAACCTTTAAAGTAGATTAAGTTGGTATACTACTCCATATAGGAGGGGAACACTGAGAATATGTGTAACTAAGATAATCAACATTGTGCTATAACTAAAACGTAATAGTACATGATAATATACAAATACCATCATAAAATGCCTAACTACAACCAAATAAAAGAAATTTTTTAACATGGTGGAACTACCAACCGGTAACGTTCATTAACATAACTAGTGCTATGGCATCTAAATTCTTATTTCAGAATATTGAAATTGGAACTGAAGCTATGAAGAAAATTTTACTTCAAACAAAATAATGGTGCATCACATAAAAACAAATTTGACATATTTCAACCAGGTACCATAACATATACTAGTATTTCTCACTTCCAAAATTCTTAACAAAAGAACTTTAAAATGAAGTCTGGCGAGCCAAATGTATCACTAATGGCACGCAAAATCTATGTCGGCCAACAATCAAACAAAATCACAAGTCATAACCTTGAAGTAACCTAACACATGTTCATATATAGACCAATAGAAAAATTTGCACCAAATCCTAAATAAATTAGGAATAGGAAAATTAAAATTCAAAACTCTTGATGCTAACCATAATAGATGAAAATTATTTAAAATAAGTGAATAAATAAATAAATAAAAACTTAACCAGATTCACTAAATATGTATGAATGGCATTGATGATTCTCCTACAAAATATGCTCATCTCCACTTTGATTGAACACTCGCAAATGCAAAACTAATGTAACAATTAGAAACATAAATCCGCTGGAATAGATAAGAATTTGCAAACAAATTAGAGTAAAATGACATTTAGAAGCAACGTAGTAAGTGAAACTCAAAACAGATGACGGTTTGGTCACTCTAAAAAGTAAAAAACGGTATATCAAAATTATGAGTCAGTGGGGGGGGGGGGGGGGGGGGGGGGCTCCTAAATTTTTCCCAAAAATATTCAAAATCTAGGGTAATGAACATGAAAGAGGAAATTCATTAGCAGCTCACCCGAAATGTAATCGTGGATGAAAAAACTACTCAACAATTTACAACAGAGTTAATTAGACAGTGTCCAACTTAACAGTATTTTGTTGGTAGTGATATCAATTATAAAGCACATATAGATGTATTTAATGGAGAAACAACTCAAGTTGAAACTTCTCAAGCTTAAGTAGTCAGCAGTTTGTATTTGACAGATAGACAGAAAATGCTTAATCTGACCATGATAGTCATGGAGACTCTAAAAAACATCGTGAGAAGGCAGTAATTTTGGTCTAATTTCCTAGGAAAGTCATATAAAAAGAATCATGGTGATAGTAGTGCAACTCCAAATATCTTTTTTCTTCTTGAATCTATTCTAAGCCATTTTTATTCGGAAAGTGATATTAGGTAGTGAGGAAAATATACAAGGAAAAAAGAATTTTATGGGTGGATTTTTATTACTCTGGTAATGACCCAACCCTTTTATTGAAATATCTCAAAGCCTAGAAAGCATTTCCATTACCTCCACTTCAATTGGATACTAAACAGGCCATAAAAGTTTCAAGCCTTGTTTGTGTCTATTATGACCATCAATGTATTATTGTACTTCTATAACATAATGAATATTTAATTTTTTTTATCCACCAAAACAAGAAAAATCTTTAGCAAGTTCTAATTTGTATTTAATAAGGTGACTTACAATTTACATGTACAACTAGGCTTTCTGATTTCAAAACTGAAGTTTTTTTCTTGGTCCAGCAAGAAAATGGGCAAGCAGTAAAGTACTCTCACAAGAAGAATACAAATCCAGACAATAACATTCGATTACCCTAATGCTATTAAGTGGCTTTACCTAGGCTCTACCTGTGTGGGTTATGGAGAGTGGAATGTGAACACCTTACCCTTGTGATAACAAAGATGTTTCCGATTGATCCTTTATAGCAAACAATTACAATTTCACATAAGTAAGACGCCCACATGATTTAAAAAGCATTTTAATATAGTGCATTATAATCCAATACCAAAGAACTATAAATCTTTGGCTCCATCAAAAATGAACAAAGGAATAGAAATAAAAAGAAGTTAAAGGATTATTCTTTTTACTTGGCCAACTTCTCAAAAATTCAAACAAATACATAGAAATAATACCTCCACAAATAATTTTTCATTGCTGGTTTATGGAAGTACAAACATAATAAAATCGTCAAAAATGATATATTACCAAAGAATAATATAAAAAGGCATCACAAGAGGAAAATAATCAAGCCAAAAAACTATATATAATTGTTTAGGAAGCTTACAAATATATATTAGCTGTCAATTTTTGCACTTGGACAATTATATATAAGTCATAAATAAAGCAAAAAAAGCATTGTAGGAAAATAATGTTTAAAAATAAGCTGTGAAAATCTTTTTTTCATAATCTCCTTTGCTATCATACCATAAATAGACAGATTTTGATTGAAATATTAAAAAAAAATAATAATTCATGAACTTTTAATGTTATAATTGCCAGCATAGATTTCCCATAAGTGTTCCTCTGAATTTTTTCTTGCCACTGATCTTCTACCATAATCACCTCAACAATTAAAAACAATTCCCAATATGGGTACTTTTATTCACTAACTTCTCTTTAGTATTAAAGATAAATCTCATTTTACTGAATAGAAAGTTCAATTTTTCATTGGATTAGACAATAATTCATTAGAAACCATAATAAACAGGCAAGTCTTAGATAGCAAAATGGATAGAAAAGATATCTACTTTCCCACTTTCCCCCCTAGCTACAAATAACCTGGCTATAAATTCCCAACCCCAAAGGAAAAAATAATGCACCTTGCCTCCTCTCTCCTCCTTTAAATCTTTCTCAATCCTCTTTGTTTCCCCTCTCTCAAAAACCTTTTTTTTCACAATGTCTACACAATGGAACTCAAATCATGCCAACCTTAACCTCGGTTATGAGAATTACAGGCCTTATGTTGCAAGGCCAGTGATTCTTGCTTGCCGAACATGTGACAAAATATTCACCAACTCCCAATCTCTGATAGAGCACTTTGAATCTCATGAAAATGATGCTCAAAGAAACCAAAATCATTTTCCTCCTCCCAGTTTATCTAGTTTCAGAGAGAGACATCTTACCAACAATCCCCTGAATCTAAACAATAATACTTTTCAGCCCTGCTTTCCCCCACCATCAAACTTTCAATCGCATCCGCGATTCCATCCATATTATCCCAATGGCTTCAGAATGCAGCATCATGATCGAATTTCTGCTCCTCAAAGCAGCCCTGTTCTAGTTCATAGACAAACTCAAAACTTGGTACAATCAAGGCACCCTGTTATGAATAATAATGCCTTGGGTGCTCCCTTACCATGTCCAAACTCGGTGTCAGGAAGAGTTAGTGCAGGTAGCAGTCCATTTGTCCTTCGCCGACGATCATCACCCACAAAGAGAGAACCACGACCACAGGGAGTGGCAATTCCAAAAATTCAAGAGCAGAAAGGATATGATGAGTCAGCGGATAAGAGAACAGTTTGGTACCTTGGTCAGTTGGAGAAGCCAATACCAAAGGTGATTGACTTGGAGAAGGGACATCAAACCCCTGAATGGTGCAAAGTGAATCTGACATTCAAACTTTGAAAAAGAGGCTATTTATTATTTCATCATTTCATCTTTCAGTCTTTTATTTCTTGTAGAACACAGTTAGCAGTCAGGATTTAATGTCTCATTGATGTTAGACCACATTGGTCCGAAGATTGTATGTTTTAGCTGTAACATGTTATTGCGTCTATTGTATGTTAAATGAATTTTTATACACTAGTCCAAGACAGGTGAAATAATTTATCCAGAAACAAGTAAAGAGCAGATAAATTAAATGAAAGCAAAACAGAATGAGAACATCTTTAATTTGATTTAAAAACCTTTACAACTCGATCAACACAATACGATGCAGCCTTATATTTGCAATATGGTGTCACAAATGCAACGTCTTGCTAGTGTTACAATGTGTTGTGCAGCTGTTCCAACCTGAATTCACAATCGAATAAGGTTTACTTCATTATTGTAATCAATTCAGTTGTATCAATAACCTTAACGGTATTAATTATTGCTTATAATGACTAATTTGGTAATATGATAATTTTCATGGTACACGTTTTACACAAAAAGATCAATATCAGCTAGAAGATTACCAATACGAATTATGAATGATCTTACTTCATGCCTATGGTCTTAAGGAGTACAGATCATGCTCACGAGTCAGCCTGCCTTTTCTTAACATACCTTTCAGAAATATACAACATATGTCATCCCCTCATCACAAAACATTTGCATTATCAGAATTCAAAAGGTCAAACTTAAAACAATAATACCTCACTAATATAAAACAAACGATCTTAATATGCGATTTAGATTCACCTTAATGTGTATGTTGCAAATACCAACTAATCATATTTTTTATTTAATATGCGGTTTCTGTAACGAGATTTCCTAATCAAGATATTTAGTAAGGAGATGATTAAAAATGAAGGGGTTTCAAATCTCCTTTTGGAGTAGAACAGGCATTAATCACATTAAATGAATATGCTACTCACATAACTAATAGATTATTTTATATCCTTGGGACCTTGCATGTCATTTTACTTGTTCAAACAGTTAACAAACACAAATTTACCAAAATATAAAGTAATTAGTCAATGGATTCTTTAATCAAGTGCACTTCAAACTAATGTGAAGTTGCATTTGATGTTTTTAGCCAAGGGTCAATCAGAACCAACTTCTTTGTTATCACTAATAAAGGCAGAGTTGTGTACATCAGACTCGCAACCCCGCCTAAATTGGAGTCACTTTATGACATTGGGAAATGATGTTATAAAATATAATCCATGATAGTTCTGAAATTCGGGTTCGCCGAAATGACATTTTTTATGGTTTCAAATGTTATTAAAATAGTGTAGTTTATAACGAGTGATATTGATGTGGTCCAAAATAAGAGGAGAGAAAGTGCAAGGTAGGAAAATGAGTAGGTCCAAAGAGAGAGTAAGAATTTTTAAAAATAATAGGTACATGCCTTGAAGAACTATTAGAATTTATAAGGGATGAAAGGAAAAGAAAATTCTTAGAACTAATCTGGAATGGAGGGAGTATTAGTTAATTTAAACCATTGTTTGCTACCACCCACACATAAGAATTTTGGTTTAAGAGCAAAGTGTAACCAAGTGACAGCTAACTTACGCCCTCACACAAATTCTATACATCGTTAACACTAAAAAAAATCAAAACTTGGCTTCTACATTCATGTTGATTGAGTTTTACTAAAACAGAAAACAAAAATGAAGCAAGAAATTGAGTCCATAAATTTTAAAGAATTCATTTCACGACAAAGCATTGCTTTTTAACTCTATAAAAGACCAACACAAATAAAACAACAATGTAGAAACTTAAATACCATGTGCTACACGTTGCTACATGAATTAAAAAACCTATCCTTTTTCATTTTCACAATGGTCTTTATCCATTCATTTCTTCGATTTCAAATCTAGTGGTATTAATAATTTTTACCCTTAGACCCACTACATATCTTTTTTAGTTTTCACATAGAGTTCTTCTAGACTTCATCAACCCCTTTTAAGATCCTCGTGTTTCCGGCAATCCACCCTCTTACAATGGCATTTTAATTCTTCAGGTTCACATTGCTCATGCTCAAACCTAATTTGTTCTTTTTCATCAAAATCGCAATATTTGAGACTTAAAGATTCCAGTTAGTGCTAACTCTCATATCATTTTAAGAATCTTGTCTCATCATATAAATAAGCACCTATGCCACACCCATCATTTCAATAGTCCTTAAACATCAAATATTCTATCTCATATAATTCTACCATTGTCCAACAAATTTTCCATTATAACTTTAAGAAACCCAACTCTAATTCTAAGGTTCTCATCTTGGCCAATACTACATTGCTTTATAAAGAATTGACCCAAATGTACACAAAGCACTTACTGTAGAGCCTTGTCGTTATGGTGTGACCAAATCATTATTGATTAAATTCTCAATACTCAAATAAAATAACCTACTCTAAAGGAAGGGGTCACTTTATATACTCACCATAGTGCAAAATACAATTTCGGTCTAGTTGCGGGAATGGTGTGGGGGTCCGTATGTGATTATTTATTTATGTTGAAGTACTAGTCATGTGTCTATCGAGTTCAAGTTATCACTGGCTAATGATTTGCTTGATGCCTCATTGTTTTATTAAATTTCAGATGCAGGCCAATCTCAAAAAGGACTGATATTAAATTCACTTGGTAGTCACTGGAGTGGTAGTGGTACTGGTTGATGATTAGAAATAAATCAAATAATCATTGGTTGAAAAAATGATGGTGGTTGAGTCGGTTTGTGTGCAGTAAGGGACATAACAATTGCTTTATTGGAACATTTTCATAACTCAAATAAACTTATAATAGCTATGTAACGATTAGAACCTAAAAAACTGAAACTAAAATGAAATCATTATAACATAATTGTACTGAACTAAAAGCTCACAAAAATTAATAAGTGGCAAAATTGTGAATGTAAAGTGACGAAAAAACCTTAAAAGTTATTGTTGAATTGAATGTATTTTAACTTAATAAAAACTGGAAATAAGTTGGGGAAAACAGGCCCTTAGTCCCCTAATACATGTATAGTGTGAAGTTAGAATGCTTTATATAAGCTTTTGAGAATGTGTGATCTCAAAACATATATGTCAATAAATCTAGACAGAAGTACCTTGACTATAGGCTGGGAGCTAGAGTGCTGCTGCATCATGTAAGAAAATAGGAGAAGAGAAAATGCATAAAAACGAACAGACTAACTAGACATAATAACTTATTAGTGGTTTAATACAGACAGGGATGGATCCAATTGGTGTTGCTCAAGAGTTAATCTTGTGGTCACTAGTAGACATTTTATATGCTCAACCACTGAGCAACGAGATTTTTTTTTCATTTATCACATATTGACTCTTGATACTTAATACTTCACCCATCTAATTGGCTTTTTAGAGAAATGCTCTAATAAAGGTTGCATAACAGAGTAATCTGGATACAAACTACATGAAATAGAACATGATACGAATAAAAAAGCATCATTGAAAATGATCAATAATAGAGCTACCTAAGATCATACTGATAAAGCCCTAAAGGTTTTCTTATTTGCTCTCCCTTCCTCCAACCACAAACTTTTTCCCTGAGGATCAGCGACATGTCAGTACGAAAGTTATCATTGTGTCAGTATAAAGTTACCATATGAGACAGTATGAAGTTACCATATGTAAATTTTGACATAGAAAACCATCAAATCTAGATATGATTCCAGTAGTTTCTTGTTTGATTCTTAACTAAAATATAAACTGCATTGACCACAAATCCTCTTTTCGACCATTACCGTGGTCATGATCGAAACCATATTTATACACTCTGGACAAACCCCATCCATTGATGAGAAAAAGAAATGGAAGATGTATTATTACTCTCAAAAAGAAGACAAGTTTGTATCATGGACTCAAACCTGAGAGTGGCTTCATGGAAGTCCATTCTATAAAAATATAAAAGATAAATATTACATCATCAAAAATAATTCTATATGTGAAATACCATAGTGAGATCCATAAAATAAGCATAAAATCATCAATTATGATTACATCCTATATATCATACCTAGTGTAAACAGATCAAGCTAAAACCACCACGGCTCCGGCTCCACCTTTAACAGTGAAAACACCATGCCAACCAAGATGTCAACAAGAAAATGTAAAATTGACAATAAAAGATGATGACTACACTCTTCTTTGTATAGATAGAGAAATTTGAAAAGGAGAATGTCCTCAAAAATTTTAAATTTCTCATTTCAAAGACATGAATGAGATCCAAAGTGAGAAGAAGCTTATAGAAGGACAAAGGCCAAGAAGGGAAAGACATGAAATATTATCATAGTATTTTCAAGATAAGATTTTAATGCAGTGAATGTGAAGCAAAATGGGAAACCATTAACGAGATTACAATTCTGCCCCATGGAAGCTAAGGTCACATTTATAACCCACAAGGATAATGAAAGAGAAAGAATACGACTTACAAGTTCGTAATACCCGTCTTCTCGTACAATCATATGCAACCAATCGCATCACAATTTATTCCTGAAGCTAACTACTGATGCAGAAGACATGACACAATTTTCTTACTTATGGACCTTAACCAACTAATGGGCTCCATATCACATGATTTTCTAATCTTCTCACGAATCACAAATCGCTAAAAGCGAACTATGGTCGGTTTTGGGCTATGTTTGGACCATTTTGAGCAAATCGCGAATTCAAAAAGTGAATTTACTAGTGAATTATGTCACAATGAATGGTCTTCATACAGACGCCACAGAGATATTCACTTAGCCATATCATTTGCTCAAATCCAATTTTTCAGACAAGAATTGCGATTATGGAAAGTGCACAAATACTTTGTTTAGAAGAGAGTTTTATGAGGAAGAAATGATCTTAAAATATAGAAACAAGCAAACAAGTAGCAAAATTTTCAACAATAGGATAAAGAGTCATAAGAAACTAGTCACTTATTTATTTTTTTAGTTCAAATTTGGAATGTTTGCCAAACTAAACCTTCGGCCACAAAATGCCACTACCAATTAATCGGCATATCTAATGCTCACATAATATTCTAAAATCTTTAGAAATCAAGAGGCATCTTTCACCTACTTTTAAAAATAAAAATATAAGTTTGTATTATCGTTTTCAAGTGTGGAGTTGTAAATAACCAAATAAAGCTCACCACAAACCGAGTTTCACAATATTATGTGTAGTACAAAACAAAGTCATGTCGTATCATATTGCGTGAACCGTAAAATTTTTCAAATCTAACAATCTGATAATAGTTGAATCATACTAGTGCAAAAACCCGCATTTTAGTTTGGTTCAATGAAAATCTGATAGGGGTGGCCGATATGTTGAAGCACGCCAACCGCAATACTCCATATTGCACCACCGTGACCGTTAACATAATCTCAATGGGAATTGCATATTGCACAATCTATAAAATGGATGAAGACAACTTTATATAAGGAAACCAAAAAACATTAGATTGAATATGTTTTGTACGATATTTTTGCATCTTGTTGTACACCTTTAACTGTATAAGGTTATACTCTTTGTCTATAACACGGTTGAGTCCACATTATCGTACATGATATAAATAATAAACATGGAGGAGCAAAAATGAAAGTGGATAACAATAAAAAAAAATTAAAAAAAAAAACAGAAAATGTAAAATTATGTAAAGAGAAGTTATCAATGGTTTTTTTGATGAAGAGAAATAAATAAGAGAATAAACGAAAAAAAAAGAAAAAAAAAGGTGAGAAAAGATTGTAGTAAATGCCTAACATAAAGAAGTTAAAGAAAGGATAACCAAGAAGGAAAGGGAGGCAAAAAAAGATAAACAAAGGGTAACGTAAGGAAATGAATAGAGAAAAAAGCTCATTGTTATTATTTGGTAAAATGAAAAATGGCATATTCAAGACTTCTTTACATTTTGACAAATTAGAGTTGAAAAATATCTTCATCTCCTCCATTTATAAGTGATGGCGAATACATATACCCTATTGACTCCAAAAGCTTAAAGATTACACAGCCATCTTTGCCTTCCAACTTACATCGTGGACTCTCTCTCCTCGTCCCCATATACCTACCACCAACACAGTTCGTTTAGTTAACATGTTACTTACCATTGCTTGGTTCATTGTAAGTATTTGTCATTCTAACTCGCATTCTAACTCTTTCTCTCACTCTTCAACGCAAGAAAAAATATTGAATGTGGTAGTCGTTATGGTAACAATCATTTAACCCCTTTTGAGATCAAATCGGATGGTTACATTACGTGGTTATCGAGGCCTTTTGATAAGTGCAATTATTTGCATTCTTAGTACATTTTTATTACTCCTTAGAAAATTAGTGGTGATTTCAGGGAAATTTTAGCTTTTATGCTACACTATATGTATCTAGCATGATTTATGAACAAATTAGCTAATTATGGTGTTTTTTAGTTACTGTGTGGCTAAGAGGCCCTAATATTAAACAAGAGAAGATGTCCCAAAACTTAGAAAAAAAAGTCACATAAGCACTCTTTACGAAGCCTACTCGGCATTGGGAGGTGATAACCCAAAAGCCGAGCCACTTGGGTTGTTGGAAAAAGATTTGTAGAAACCATACAATTCGATTCAGCTACAAGGCGAGGAGAGTAACACTGACTCGGTTACAAAAAAGCAACTTGGCTTCGATAATAAAGGACAAAACACCGACTCGGCGTTTCTTACTGGAAATCACTAACGTGCGGAATAAGCCGAGTCAGCTTTGGGGGCAAATTTGTGGCCACCAACTCGGCAAAAGTTGTTGGAAAATGGGTTTGGCCAATCACTTTTCTTTGTAAATATTTATTCATTAATTATTAATTATTTTTATTTTTATTATTGATTATTTCTAGGTTAAATTTAATTTAAATTTGAGTTTCTATTTCTCTAAGTTGGCTCTGCTATATAAGGATATGAATTAGGTTTTTGTAAGTCTCTATTTCTTTAGCTTCAATTCCAATCATTTTTATTTCAAGTACTTTTGTGTTCTTAAAAATCCAATTAATAAAGCTGTTTGCATTTCTTCATTCATTGTTCTTATTCATTAAGTAATTGCTCTTAGATATTATATTAATTAGAATTTCATCATACATTATCTATTTGCCATTATTTTATTCATTTCACTCATGTCTAAAAGCATAATTAGGGTTTTATGGTTATGTTCATGTCTGGATCTATGATTAGCGAGTAGATTAGCTTCTAGGGTAAATAATTTGACCATAATTCAAGTATGGATTGATAAATTGCATAAATTGGTAATAAAACAAAAGTTTGATACCAGGATTAATTTAGGTTAAAAGTATATTAGGTTGAATTCCTAATAATTCCACCAAAAGAACGGAAGTTTGAGGATTGTATTATCAAGGCCGTAAAAGATAATTATTCAAGAGAATGGAAATTTTAGATTATTAAGATCTAGATTAATATAACCAACCAACTATTAGTTTTGCTTACAATGCATATTTACAATTATTCATAAGTCCAAAATCTATTGATAAGGAACCTTTGACATGCGTAATAGAATTAGGTGATATCCAATATCCAAACCTCTTTATTTTTATATTTACAACACTTCATCCAAATTTCTTAGCAATTAGCTATAGAGCAACCACTATTCATTTTTGCTTACAAACCAATTATTAAAAGTAGCAAAGTAATTAGTCTAGCTTCCCTGAGATCAACCAGTTAGCTACATGGACATTGTAACAAAACTAAAACCACATCACCTATAGTCGATTGTAGTAATCCTAAAAACCTTTAACTTTGCAATGCCATGATGCGGAAAACATAGTATTATGATCTTCAAATTTCAAATGAATTAGTGATTGAGGTGGTTAATGGAAATTTTTCTGTCTACCTCTAACAGTTCTCTTTTTTTTGTTATTGGTGTTGAGAAAGTGGCTAGGGTGGAGGTGAATGGAAGATTTGCGAGAGAATAACAAATTTGTAGGTGTTGGTAAAGGTGAAGCTGAATATTTGTCATTTGTGATAATGGGTTAGAGATGTCCTTGTTGGTGATGTGGAAGTTGCATTGGTGTTCCAAATGGTGATGATGGCATATGTAGAGGATTTGAATAGGCTGCTACTAGTAAATAGTTGTCAAGACAAAGAGATTTGAGAATGCCAACATTCTAAGTGATGATGGATGAGAAAAGAACGAAATAATTAGAATAGGACATGCATGATCGTAAATATTGAAAAGTAGTTTTTCTAACTAAATTACACAAAAATTCCAGAATCATTGACACCATTTACTATCATTAAATGCAACAACGCCATAGCCTTCTCCCAAAAGAATAGAGCAGACAGCATAAACAAATATATCATTTCCAATGATCATATATATGAATTCTCTTTCTCCAATTTTTTTTTTACCATTTCGACCTCTAAATCTAATTTCTCATATGATTTTCCACTCCCACTCTCCGGGTTATCTTCGACCTTTCTTATCCTTGTTTTAAATCTCTCAAGTTTCAACTTGCTACTTACCTTGCCTGTTATTACATATACTAAATTCATCTTAGGTGACTCTCTTTCATCTTATCCTCAACTTTTGCGAAACCTAACCTTTTTTATGTCTTCACTTCATAATTATCCCTCAATGTATATCCCATCCATTTAAACATTTGCATTTGCTACCATCATGCATAGTGAACAAAATAATGTTGAGTCATGATCACGGTAATGGCCATAAAATGCATTTTATGGTCAATATGGGTGATTTCCACCTATATTTCGGTCTCAGTGAACTCAATAACCTTTACACTATGGTCTCGATACAGACGCCTATGCCCTCAACCCATCATGTCGTAAAATGTGTATGTATGTGTATGAATGCATGTGTTCATGCATCTATGAACTCAACACATATAACACATGTGAGCACCGATGCCGAGTTGCCGACATTCATGCATATATACACATATTAAGCGTGTGTATGTAAACATGAATTTAAAAGGAAACTGAAAAATGGACTATATAAAAGAAATATAAGTTAGATTCGATGTGTATTAGGAAAGTATTACTTTTGACATTGTTTCCATTATTCTGTCTTTTCATATAAAATTTGAACTTTTTAGTATTTAAAGGACGAGAAGCTCCTCAATATCCTTGCATTTTGATTTTAGCAAGAGACGTGTGTACTTTACAAGTGGGTGCACACACACACACACAAAATATGTCTACACAGTACATATACACAAATATATGCAGAACATGCAAGAAGATGCACATGTACATAGCATCTGCTGCTGCAGAAATGAACTATATCTGCAATATAAGGAAACAGAGAACAGAAAGTTATCAGCACAGGTCGGTCTCAAAGTTTCACGATTTCAAGTTTTCCTTATGAGTAGTATTTCATAAAACTTAAGCGACCACTATCGATTATTTCGGATGTCACGCTCAATACATTGGATCCACCAAAGCATTTGTCAGTATTCAATAAAAGCTTTCATTTATTTCTCCGCATGTATGACTGCAATATCACTAACTGGTTAAATCTTTTAATGCTAACTGCTGTAAAGTAATATAGTGCCATTTCATCTTAAATTACCTGCCGCCACAACAGCTAAAGCGATCCAATAGGTCAACGCACTGCTTCAGCCGTTTCACCTGAGTAATTGATTTGTCATCATGGCTCCTAATGCAGCGGTCATCTTTCCTACTTTTTCCATACATATTAATGCAAGATCTGCACAAAACTTCACATCGTGACAGAAATTGTTCTCGTCACCCACTTGCAACTCCTTCCAACACGTAGAAAACGTCCTAAAAGGTCCCCCGACAACAGTTACATAGATGACCTACACAGGTTGACAATGAGTGCAGAAATTCAGTTTTCAACCATTGATTTTCTTGTTTATTTGATCAGAAGAGCAGATTTGGAATGAAATAATAATTGCACACTTATTTCATGCTCAGGAAAAAAAATCAACGATCCGTGATTATATAAGCTCACAGTTACTGCTAGTCATCAAGCAATGTAATAAATATCAAAGATTACTCTCACCTTCTTTCTTCCTCTTCTTACTAGGCTAAGCATGCCTCGCAATGGTCAGCCCACACAGCAAAGACAAGTATATATAGCCCAATTCTTTTGCCGACAATGTCGTTTCACCTCAGTTGATGTTGAGGGAATTAGGCATCATGTTAACAGTCATATGTTAGAAGCAGCAATAAACAACAATAGCCAACGACCAACAGAGCATACTCGGCAACTAAGAGAAAGGAATCTGCTCTTCAATCCCTTTCGTCAATTACTTCCGTCACCACCTCAGCCAACTAGAGGAAGAAACAGTCGCCTTCTGATGCAGAGAAGCATACAAGGTTTTGAGGCATGGAGACCTCCTATCCAAACGCAACTGATTCAAGCAGCACAACATATTGCATCACAAAGGCCAGAAGCAACTAGTGAAGCATCATTAATGCCTCTGATAGATCAACTTGACCGTCCCATACCAGTAATAATAGATCTTGATAAAGACCAGAATGGTGATGTCAACCACTTTGATCTCAGTCTGCATCTGTGAAGACTTTGACTATTTGACAAATAGAAAGTAGAGGAGCTGCAGAGCGGCCATTGTGTTAGAATAAGTTCTCTTAACAAATTTTTTTATGATATGGCTTTCAGTCATCCATTTACAGCAACGGACGCATATTAGCTTCCCATTTCCCATACTTTGTTGCCACTATATGCAACTCAGTGTCATGGTGAATCCAAATGGCAACTTATTCAAGTTACCATCTTAATTTCATGTTTCCATAAATTATGTGCTTTGTTAGTCACTCCTTATAATCTCTGATCTTGAACTGTGGCTAGAATGTTGAGCACTAAATCATTTTATCATTTTGCACACGCACACATTGCAAGTAGAAGAAACAGAAAGAAAGGGAAAAATGGAGATAAACTGTTAATAAATATATGATGAGAATGACAACCGTATGAAAATAGGTACCACTTCTAGGTTGAGTATAATTTCAAAACTTAAACAACCTTGTCTATCAATACTTTGCATTTGTAATACTTTAAACATTCAATATCAAATAAAATGTGTTTTGATCTTGCACAAAGTACAATACCTCACATGCAAAGTAGATAGAACTATATGCAAAGCAATCCCTTCAGTAATTTACATCAAAAGATTGATGCAGCTACATAAAATAAGCAACATAGGATATGTAGGCAAACAAAGTTGTTTAATTAAATACCTAAAGATTAAAATAAACCTTCTTTTATTTTAAGAAACTAGCATTTTCTGACGATCAACTTCAAAATTTCAACTTTGATCTATAACCAACCTGAAACAAAAAAGAAAGGACGGAAAAAAACAAAATTCATTATTCTTCTCCTTTCTAAACAAGTATTGAGTTGCAAATATAAGCCCCTACAACCATTATCCCAGACAAGACTGCCACTCCATGGGTCAAAGTTCAGAAGCCAAAAACTAGCCTAGGTTAGTGGTCATTTAGTTGTATAAGGAAGAGAAACCAATATCAGCACTACTAGTCACTTAGATTAAGGTAACCAAAGTCTATGAAGAAAAGATTGACATGTTTGTAGGTAGCATTATTCATAAGAGATGGGAGAAGGAGACATAAGAAAACTATTATATGAAGCAGGGTCATTGCCTCATTGGTACGAATGGAGCATTATCAGAAAGAGCAACAAAGCAACAACATACTATCACTATGTAACATTTTTGAAACATAATGGCAGCATGAGGTGTTCAAAATAGACCTGACGACCCGATATTTACCCGACCTTATAACCAAACCCGACTTGAACCGACTTCAGTAAAAAATCTAAAAATTAATGTGGACACAAGACCCGATATTGAACCGACCCAAAACACCTGACCCGATGACACAAATGAACACCTCTAAGCATGACTACCATAAAGTACTAACAGGGAGTTTGGTTAGTGGTATTAGAGGCGGTAATGGAAATGAGTTCAAATCTAAATTTTCATCAAAATTGTCCACGCAATGCAAATCTCATCTTCAATTGTGTGTTTTCTTCACAATCTTCCATCACCACTTACTACTACAATTCCAATTGGTCATGGATAAGAATGAATTTCATGATGAAAAATAGATAATTTTCAATCTTTTAAGTAGATTTCCTAACAAATGCAAAGAAGTTCAGTACAATAGGACCATTTTTAATGATCACTGTTATAATTAATAAAAATTCATGACCGAATTCACAAGACCTATAAAAACACTACACAAGGATCTGTTTTTTTAAGCCGTTTAAAATTTGGCATAATCTCCACATTATGCCCCAAGTGAAAACCTAAAACATTCAATTTCCTTTAATCTAAATACTAAATTTAAAATTTGTACACAAAATGAATATTATTACTGAGACAAGCATGAGTTTCCTGCAAGAATGCTATCACTGATTTTTCTATAGCAGAAATCTGAGTTTATTTAAACAATTTTGTTCGTATTTACAATCATAAATATAAAATAAATGTGATTCAAAAATTGATCATTTTTCTTAAAATTACAATTTATAAGGAAACCTTAAAAACCCAGTAATCAACAAAAGACAGAGATAAGGTGAAAGAGAGTAAACCTGATAATGTGGGAGACAAGTTCTTATCGAAAATGGTTATTGAAAAAGAAAGAGGTGCAAGTTCTTATTACTTTTATTAGCTGCAATGCAATTTTAGATATGTATTATCATAATAGAGAACTGGTGGTTGTACTCAACCGACAACCATTAATAGAAATAATACTTCATAGTTAGAATTATCAAATTTTATATGCAAGAATAATTTAATAAAAGTAAAAAAGTAAAAAAAGTAGGAAAAGAATCAAACAATTAATAGAAAAAATATTTTTCAATAGCCCAATAAAGGAAATTAGCAAATTTTATCTATCTCTTTATTTCTATACCTACTTTTCACAATGCAAAATAAGTAATATTTAAAATAGTTAATAGAAGTAATATGAGAAATACTAACAGTTGAAAGAAAAAATTACCTACAATAATCTAACATTTTCATGGTTTTTTCTACAATAATCGCATCTATTTATTAACCATGAATAAACCCAACTATGATTAGTTATTTCCTAGAATAAACCCAGTAATCGGATAACTTGTTATAGCAAGTTTTATTTTTCAAGAAACTAAAATAAAATGTCGAAAAAATGTTAAAAATATATTTAAAAAAACATTTTAAGTTTTTTTTATGATTCGTAAATTTTATGTAAATTTTCAAAATTTTTCTCTAATTTTATATTAATTTTCAATATACTTTTTTAGTGAATGATCTATAATAACAGGTTATCCAATTACCTAAGTTTACTCTAGGCAAATACCCCCTAAAATTGGAATTATTCATGGTTAATCAATAAGTGGGATTATTGTAGGATAAACATAAAAAAATTGGATTATTCTACGTAATTTCTTCTAATTGAAATTGATTAGAAAAATAAAAATTAATGGAAGAAATTAGGACGGTTGAATCATAAGATTGTACTCCCTCTATTTTCAAATGTTTTCCTATTCACTTTTCTTGCAGATCCCAATGCAAATTTTTAAATCAAATAATTTTAATTATGTGTTTTTAAAAATTCTAAAAAGTTAATATTTAAAAAGTTTATATTGAGACGAATCTAACAAGATCAAACATGAATATGTTTTTTCTTATAGATCAATCAGAAATCATAGTCAAAGTTTCACACTAAAATTTATGAAAATTCTATTTGAGAAAAAACATATGAAAACTGAGAAAATATAAAATTTAAAATTGACTCGTTTTTTATCATAAAATTAGTAAATTTAAAGAAAGGATTTAAGAATTGCACAATATAAATGACAATGAGAGGTGCATCAAATGGCTAAGAAGGTTAAAGAAGCATTTTAATGAGAGTATAGTTTTTGAATAGCTAGTAAAAAATTAATCAAGTAGTGTTTTGGAGAGAAAGTTGAGAAAAAAAAGTCAATATGCATTGAACATGATTTTCAATCTACGACCTTACCTTTAAAATATAAGATTCATAATATTGATTTGTAGCGCATTATTTAATATTTAAAGCTCTTGATTTTTTCAAAAACTCACAAGAACCAACTTCATTATGACATTAATATTAATAGGTGGATCCAAACTTAAAAATAAAAATAAATTTAATTTTGACTTTAAAGATATTAATTGTAATATTAAAGTGATCACTTTCAACTTAAACATTAAATAAATTAATTAATATAAAAGAATTTTTATACGCAATGGAATGAATCTTTCACACCCTAAATCTTATGTCAGGCTGAGTTCGATTTACATAGACACCCTCTCCCGCACTAAATCCTAACTAAAAAAAATATTAGAGATGTTTTTTTACGAAATGGTGATAAACTTTCTACATTCAAAGAAGGATAGGGTAAAAGAATTTTTGTTGTCTTTTAGAGCGTATAATGGTTCCGGAAATTAATAATTAATTAAATCAAATTAATTAATTAATTTATTAATTAAGTTAAATATCTCAATATTGCAAAATTATTGTTTTGTGCAAAAATATTTTTGCAGATCGCGAAAAGACTCGCGGATCGCGAGATTTCAAGACAAGTTTTTGTTTTGGAAATTGCTCAGGTCGCGGCTCGCGACTTTCGCGCTGGTTTTTGCAATATTCGTTTTATTCGGTTTTGTTAGTTATGCAATAACTACCTACGATTAATATATAATATGGTTATATTGTCTGAATAATTATTGGGATGGATTGATTTAATATCGACATTGATTCGTGAATCGATATTGCGGTTCATGAAGTGACATATTACTTCATGAATGGTTGTATGTGTAACAGTAGCGGCAATCTCGATATAAAATTAATATTTAATAATAATAATAATAATAATAATAATAATAATAATGTCTAATACAATAATGTTGCGGAAGTCTCCAATGCCGAACTGTTTAAAAAAACTTCAAATCATACAAACTAAAATTTGTTTAAAATAAAATAGTAAAATATTACATCTGATAACAAATATTATTTGTTCAAAATAAAAAGAGTTACATCATCATCAAGTCATCATGAAAGGTACAAAAAGCATCTACGTTGTCGATATATAGTAAATGCTGCGGCTTGGAATGAAACCTGAAAGTAAACCTTCTTGTAAAATACTGTCATCCATGATACGAATGACAGCCGTTTGAATCGGAATCAGTACCTAACACGAGTACAAACTCCTCAACAATATAATACTATGATAACCATAATATATTCACGAGACATGCAAAAGTACATTTCAAGCCTTGATTTCAAGTTTCTCGATTCTCGATTCTCGTTTCTCATTTTTAGTTCTTGAATATTTTTAACAATTTTTCACATTCATCACACGAATGTATATAACATATTAGACCCAAAATCACTTACACTTGAATGTATATGCTAAAGTCACCTACACCTGGTAACTATAAGATTCATCCAATGGATCTACTTAGACCCAAAATCACATTTACACACACACACATAGTAATGACTATCTGATATATGTAAGGGTCTGGCTAGAGGAGGAACATATTCCACACTCTAACTGTGATGGAAGTCGTTACTGCACCAATTTTTATGCTCGAGCTTCTACGAGATGGGACTCTCTCGGACCCCTTGTCTAACCCCTCATTTCTACGTGCCGGGAGAAACGGGCACCAGATGACACGTCGGTCCGTTGATCGACATTTCCTTACTATTAGAGTCATTCATCCAAATACACATAATTTCATACAAGACACCATGTTAGTTATTTCACATTACTATAAGTCAACCCTAGTCTAGCCAAACCCCTAGTCAAACTCTAAGTCAACATCTTTTTAAGGAAAAGTCAACATATTTGCTAATTCAATAATTAAGAGATTATCATAATAAAAATTCAAAAATTATGACAAGGTTTTAGGGGCTATTAAGTTCTTACAAGACTATATAAACTTATAAAACTTAAGAAAAATTTTTCGTAATATTTAAAAGAAATTTTTATCGATTAAACATGTAAATTAATTAAAAATCCATAATAACCAATAAAAATATTCCAAAAATATATTAGAAGTCCAGAAGCTATTTGGACCAGAAAGTTCAATAAACACGAGCCTGTGCATTTTAACTAAATTGTTTGGTCATTTTACCGATAAACCAACATAAAATTATTAATGTCCTTAAATGTCCACGAAAATTTGTCTAAGGGTTCTCATATAATCCTACTATATATGAGAGTGTCTCATAAAAATTTCAAGTCCAAAATAGTCCGTTTAGTATTTATTTTATATTTTATCGATTTTGGATTTACCGTTTTATTAAAATTCACAAGGGTCAATAGATTATTGTATAAGATTACCCAATTATCAAATTCCAAACCTACTGTTCATGTAAGAGTCTCATAAAAATTTCAAGTCCAAAATAGTCTATTTAGTATTTATTTCATATTTTAACATTTTTGCATTTTTTCAGTAAGTAGCCAGCACTTAGTAAAAATTCATAAAAAAAGACCGAAAGTTTATATTTTGGTTCAAACTTGTAGAAGACATAATAACATGATTTTATTAACTAATTTATTCATTAATAATATATTTAACCCCTTTTAATATGTTAGAAAATATTTTATTTACTTAAAATTCATAAATGACTATTTTAATGAAATAATTTTATGAAAATGAACCTAAATGATTTTCTAACTTTTAACTACTGTAAACCTCTTATAAAATATACTCCTAGAGTTCCTAAGCCCACAAAAAATTCATTTACAACAAGGTTCACAAAAACATCACAAAACACCGTTTTTACGTATTTTTACATAATAGAAATTCATAAAATTTACATGCATGAACAATAAAAGTAAAAATACACATAATAAAATCTATATCCATCAATAATATCATATAAATGAAAATTTTTCAGATTTATGTATTTTTCTTTCGTGACTTTAATTAAATACCGATTTCGGGTAATAATCACAATACTAGAAAATTTATAATATAAACATGTAAATAACATTTCTAACATTATTATATATAAAAAATATCATAAATTTTTAATTTATAACATGCATATACTTAAACTTATAATAAACACTTTCTTTTTATTTTTAACACAAAAAATTGTGTTATTCTTACTTTGAGCATGCAAGATAAACTTAAATCAATCTAATATATTGTCATATTTGTCACATATTCAAGTAGATATAATATAAATGTCACATAGTTAGAAAATTAAGAAGTGTGTACCATTTTAGCTATCAAGTGGTACTAAGACCAAAATAGAGAACAAAATAAGAAAATGCTCCCAAAAAAATATATATTCTTCAAGAAGCTCCAAGAATGATATTCTCCCAAAATAGTTCTTGAAAAATAATAATCCAAGCTTTAAAAAAAATATTTAATACTTCTCAACCTATTTAAACAAAACTCAAGTTAGTAAAGAAATGGGTAAAAATTCATCCTTTTTTAAAAATGGACAAATCTTACCTTAAGAGAGAAAAAATTTTGATGAACTTGACTTGAAAGTGGATGATGTTAAGCTTGTTCAAATAATTCTTCAACTAAGATCATTAAGAACATATGAAAAAAAAAAAGTTAAGAATGTGTTTAAGTGTGAATTAAGGGGGAAGGATAAGCAAAAATCAAAGGGGCATGCGGAGGGGATATAATCAGCTTGTGGGGGCTGATTTGGTGGGTTTATCATGCTTAAAAATGGACTAATGGTGGTGCATGCAAGTCTAGGTAGGCTAGGATAGGTGTAAGAACTTTTAGGTGGCTTGTGTAAGTGAAAATATAGTGAAATGATAATGTTTTCTTGGGGAAGAGCGGGCTGGTTGTAGGGGCTGTTTGGAGCTGATTTTTAGCTTAAATTTATCCTATTTTAGTGCAAGTAGATGTACATCAAAATAATAAGTTAGTAATCTTAAGGTTTGGTATTGAAATTTAGCTTAGTTTGTACTCAAAATTAGCTAAAAATACACATTAAAGTTGATAATAATATTCATAAATATAATTTGTGTCAAAACATATAAATCAAAGTTATAAAGTCGAAAAAAATAATTTAACAAAGTTCGGTTAAGAAAAATAACTTAAAAACGCAACGTTTTGATGAAATCGTAAAATAAACAAATAAAAGAAGATTTTTGTAACATGAAATAATCAATAATTTCTTAGAAGTATAAAATAGATTTTTAACGAAAATTAAAGTTGTAAAATTATTAAAATAATCCTTACGCAAATTGTTGTGAAAACGAGTTTAAAACATAGACGTTAATTAAATTGTAAAACGATTTTAAAATGTAACAGTTCTCGTAATATAAATAATAACTAAGCATTTTGGCTATTTGAAAATTATAATAAAGTTTTAGGGATTTTGGCGGTTTGATTTTGGTAATCGGGTAATTAAGAAATTTTAATTGGAGATTAAGGATAATTAATTGGATAATTGAGATTACAAAATTAAGTCTGTTACAGTATGCTTTTCTATAAATATAGAAGGCATGTGTAAGTTATTTCTTACATGAGATATACATGGAATATACACGTGAATTCTGAATTTATTATCCTCTCTAGCACTTTACATGGAATATATTGATTTATGTGTATTAATTTTGTAGTATGGTAGCATTGAATAATCAGAATTTATTGATGGGGTATTAGAATTTTGTAGTATTGTCGTTGAACATCGAGTTAGGACGGGGGGAGTTGGTTTTTATTGCCCATGTGTAAGTGCGGCATTGTATCAAAGGTAAATAGTGTTAACATCCTTAATAAGCACATACTTCAACGGGGTTTTAAGCCTCAATATCATGTTTGGGTTTGACACGGTGAGGAGGGAGTTTACAAAGAAAAAAAGTGTTGTTGAGAATGTTAATGAGGATGTCAATGAGGATGTAGATCGTGTTGATGGGTATGAGATAGATAAACAGAATGTCGATAAGGATGTAAATCACGTTGATGGGATGATGGAAGGGTTCAAGGATAAGTTAGGAAAATGTCTTCGTGTTTTTGACTTGGTGACAGAGGCTTCTCAAAAGCCTTTGTACCCTGGATGTACAAAGTTCACCAAACTAACAGTCGTGTTGACAATTTTTAACATTAAGTAAAAGTTCAATTGGAGTGACACTAGTTTCACAATGTTATTAGAAGCGTTAGGTGATGCTTTCTGATGGAAATGAACTTCCAAAGTCGACATATTATGCCAAAAAGCTCATGTGTAATTTCGGCTTACCTAAAG
>NC_080047.1:34477939-34517939 GCF_026212465.1 Amaranthus tricolor
TCCGGATATAAATATCCGTTGCCAATTCCCAAAAATGGACATTTTTCAATGTCGAACATTTCAATATTAAACAAATCAATAAATCGCTTGATTTTCTTTGAAATCAATAACCATAACTCATTTTCATAGTACAATATATTTAAAAGCTCATATTTATAAAGCTGTGAACATACAAAACATAATTTGATTAAGGACTAGAAGCAAAGTCAAACGAAGTCAAAATCAAAAATTTCGAACACCAAAAATCAAATTAGTAAACCAAAGAATTTCATTGATGCATTTGAACAATTACCTTGTGTACATCAACTTATAACGCCAAAAGATAACAATTCAAGCTCCCTTTTTCATCACCATCAATAATACTCAACAAACTCATACTATCCATAATTACCCAATAAAGAAACATAAAATAATCTTAAATACTTGATTAGAGAAATACGCAATTGAAATCCCAATTTGTACAATTAATCTCATGATTGGTTATTCTCGATTTTCATGACAGTCTTTTAGTATTTTGGTCATAACTCTCTCATACAAACTCATTTGGGGGTGTTTCAAGAGGCTACGCGACCCTGACTCAGAGCTCTATAATTCTTATGCGACACCAAAACCCAGAAAAAATCATAACGGCCCCGAAAATGGCAAAACAGAATGCTTATTGTCGATTTTCATGACAGCCTGTTAGTATTTTGGACATAACTCCCTTATACGACTTCATTTTGGGGCGATTAAAGTGCCCACACGACCGCGACTTGGAGCTCTACAAATCTTATGCAGATACCAGAACTCAGAAACAATCATAACTGACCCGAAAATGGTCAAAACAGAATGCTCAGTTTCTGTCAATATCTAAAATACTAAATTTTATACTAGAAACCAAATAACCCAATCAACCAATACTAATCAACACTAAAAACAACCCAATTACTAATTGAATTCATATACTCATTTTAAATTTAAGTTGACACTTGAATTTGATTCAAAGACCCAAATTGAATCCACATTACTAAACTACTTTAAAACAGTTAATTAATACTTATATAGAATAGTTTGTGGGTTACCTTTGAGCAAATTCTTCTCCACACTTTGTAATCCCCAAAATCAAAGATCTACTTCACTAATCCAACCAAAAAGAGCTTTTACTAAAAGAACCTAATAATTATACATATAAATGTCAAATTAATGGTTCTATTAACCTTTAAATCAACATACACATAAAAGGAGGAAGATGAATATGAACTCACTATTACCAAAAGAGGATGGAGATGAGGTTTTACTTAATTCCTTCAATCCCAGAATTCTCTAATTTCCAAAACAATCCCAATTAGCTTCCAATTGCTCAAGAAATCAGATTATTCAAGAAGAGTAGATTGAATTTCTTCAAACCGTAGCTATTGGGGATTTCTAATATGATGAGATTCTATGTTATTGTTTTCCAGAAACTTGAAATGGTAGAAGAAGGAGATGAGCATTGCTTTGTAACCTTTATACATATTTCACTTAAGGATATGTTTCCTTGAGATGACTCGTGAAATATTAAATGAGTCATAGGTTTAGGTGGCTAAATTAGGAGTGATATGGCTTCCTACACATATTTATCAAGTACGAGGTGTATTATACACCTATATTTTTCGTCGTATAATTTATTTTGTCCCCAAAAATAATAATTCTGATATCTAAAAATTGTAGTAAAATTTTACTTTTAAAATGACAAACTCGTTTTTTATTTCTTTATTTATTTTTTTGAAGACGTTTTTATAACTGTTTCAATAGAGTTGAACGCCGCTTTGGCCACCATGGCACAACAAATTCAGGATCTCCGAACTACGTTTGTTGACTATCGAAAGTCTACACCTACATCTGAGCACCATACAATGGGGGAGCGTCATCAATCTCACTCTAAAGCTGAAACCTCCAAAAAGACACTTTCCAGGAGAGAGACATCTCATGTCGACATTTTAGCAGAGACATGATATCTCATCTCGATAAAATTCAGCGGCCGAAAAATAATAGTGTTCAAAGTTTCCTGGACAGAAAGAGAAGTCAGAGGTCTCAGGAAACCAAGGACCAAAACAGTTCATTCCATGTGGCAAATTCTCTTGCCCCTCCATGTCCCATCCAAGGAAATCAAGAGACAACATTCATATATTGATCAAAGGTTCGCTAAAGGAGCATCCCACTTATTCTGAAATGAAGTTTGATGAGAAATTAAGCATACTTCTGCAACAACCGCATACTGACCTTGTGGTAGTCACTCTTAAAATTAGCCAAATGAAAGTCCGTCGTGTTTTAATGGACACAAGAAGCACGACTGACTTGATCACCATGGATTGCCTCCGCTAGATGAAGTACGAAGAAAAACACCTTCGACCCATCGAGACCTGTGATTGGATTTGGAGGTGGAAGAGTCATTCCCCTTAGAACAATAGTCCTTCCAGTGAGAGTCGACGAGAAGAAAAAAGGTCGAAGTCTTGCAGTCCGCTTCACCGTAGAAGATATAAAATTCTCTTACAACGCCATTATGGGGCTTCCATTGATTAACAAAATCAAAGTCGTCATTTCCACTCACCAGCTACTCTTACAATACGAACGGGATGATGCTTCCATAGGAATATTGAGAGGCGATTAAAAATCAGCCCGAGAATACCTCATCAATACTCTGAAAATGGTGAGCTAGTTCAAGAGTTTGACAGAAGAGAAAACTTGAAGAAGCTTCTGTTTTAAACATTCAAATTCCGCCACAAAGGCAAGAACCAGGGCAAAGGTGAATTGATCAAACTAGGTACGAACATGAATGAAGAAACAAAGAAAGAAATCCTCAACGTCACATTCGAATTCTGGGACATCTTTGCTTTCAATGTCTAAGAAATGCCCGGTATCCCAAAAGAAGTCATGTGCCACAAGCTTGACATCTGACCTCGATACAAGCTCGTCAAATGGAATTTAAGACATCGAGGCAAGAAAAGGGTGGAAGCAGCAAAGGCCGAAGTCCAAAAGCTCCTCAAAGCCAATTTCCTTCGAGAATGTCAATACTCTGATTGGCTCTCGAACGTCGTCTTGGTAGAAAAGCCCAATGGGAAATCAAGAATGTGTTTTGACTTTACTGACTTGAACAAAGCTGTCCCAAGGACGATTATCCGCTTCCAAAAATAGATCGCCTAGTCGATTCTATTGCTGGACATGCTATCCTCAGTTTTATCGATGCAAATGCTGGCCTACTATCAAATCCCTCTAGCAGACGAGGACCAATCACTCATCTGGAGTTTATTGCTACAAATTCATGTCTTTCGGACTCAAGAACGCCGGAGCAACATATCAAAGAATGGTAAACAAAGTGTTTAATGCACAAATCGGAAGGAACTTGGAAGTTTATGTTGATGATATGAAAACAAAAAGCTAAAAAGCGAAAGATCATGCCAATGATCTCTGAGAAACATTCTCGACCCTCAGGATACACATTATGCGCCTTAACCTAGAAAAATGTGTCTTTGGGGTAACTGGTGGAAAATGCTTAGGCTTCCTCGTTGATAAAAGAGGCAACGAAGCCAATCCGGATAAAATCCAAGCCATCCTTGACATGCAATCTCCCAAATCCGTAAAAGAAGTACAAAAGTTAACTAGGTGTGTAGTTGCGTTGGGAAGGTTCATGTCTAAGTCTACAGACAAGAGTTCACCATTCTTCAAGACACTCAAGAAGCAAACTTTTGAATGGAGTCTCGATGCAGAAGAAGCTTTCCAGTAGCTCAAGAAGTATCTCGCCAATATCCCAAAGCTAGTATCTCCAATTGCCGGAGAAATATTATACCTTTATGTGGCAATCTTTAATTACTCCTTAAGCGTCGTACTAGTGGCTGAGAGAGAAGGAAAGCAGTTCCCTATATACTACATTAGTCACGTGTATCGAGGATCTAAAGCCAACTACAGTGAGATCGAGAAGGTCATTTATGTTGTGGTTATGGCTAGCCGAAAACTAAAGCCATATTTCCAGTCACATCAAATCCGAGTCAGAACAAGCCAACCCTTGAAAAAGATCTTGGAATGGAAGAATCAATCCTCTATAGTAGCTGATTGGTCCAACTAGTTAACAAATTTTGGTATTTAAATTGAACTGCGCACTGCTATCAAAGCTCAGGCTCTTGTTGACTTTATTTTTGAAACAACAGGAACCACTCCTAGTCATCAAAACCAAGAGTGGAAACCATGTGTTGATGGCTCGTCCACTAGATCCTCTAGTGGAGCGGGCATCATCATCATTTCATCGGCTGGAGTAAAGATAGAACACGCAGTACGCTTCGAGTTTATGGCCTCAAATAATGAGGTGGAATATGAAGCACTGCTTTTGGGCATCAACATTTGATGTAACTCTAGGGCTCAAATACTCTCAGCTTACTCAGAGTCACAGTTGATAGTTGGTCAAGTCAATTGCGAGTTTGAAGCCAAAGATGACTGCATGAGGATTTACTTACAAAAGATGAAAGCCATGGTTAAACTATTAGAACAATTCAAAATTCTCATATATCCAGATCCTAAAATGCTCAGGCTGACTCACGGCCAAATTAGCTAGTTCAACCGATGGTCCCAAAGCTCGCAACATCACATGGGAAATCTTATCTAGCCCTAGCATAAATCAAGCAATCACCATGGTCAAGAACCAACACTTGGATGTACCCCTTTGTTAAGTATTTTTAACAAGGAACATTGCCAGACGATCCAACTCTCACTTCACTATTCCTTAAAAAGTTCAAGTGGTTTGAGTTCTATGAGGGCACCCTCTACAAAAAGTCATTTGCTCACTTTCTATTAAAGTGCGTGACTCTTGAAGATGGTAATTATATTCTCTGAGAAATCCATGAGGGAGGATGTGGCATTCAACAAGGTGCCAGAACAATCATCAATAAGGCCTTAAGAAGTGGATAGTATTGGCCAACTCTGAACGAAGATGCTAAATCATTAGTTCGATCTTGTAAAAAGTGCTAATTTTTTGTGGAAGTTCTAAGGAAGCCATCAAATTATCTGTCCACGATCCAGGCTTTTCTCCCTTTTAAAAAATACGGGCTAGACTTACTAGGAGCCTTTCCTCCTGCAAAGGGCCAGATGAAGTTCATAATTGTGGCTGTACATTATTTCTCCAAGTACGTGGAAGTTGAACCATTGAGTACAATCATTGACAAGCAGGTATGTCAATTCATTTGGCTCTACATAATTACAAGATACAGCATCCCTAGAACCATCATAATTGACAATGGCCGGAAATTTATAAGTAAGAACACAATTAAATATTGCGACACATTCAAAATTCAAATAAGATTTAGTTCTGTGTCAAGGCCACAAACAAACGGTCAGGTCGAGTCAGTGAAGAAAATCATCCTAGTTGGTATCCAAAAGAAAATAGAATAAGCCAAAGGAACTTGGGATGAAGACTGCTTGGAATTTTGTGGGCAATGCGAACCACTGTGAAGGATGTAACAATACATACACCCTTCTCTCTAGTGTATGGTTTTAAAGCCATCTTACCTATTGAAATAAACATCACTTCTACAAGGATCTTTTATTATTCATATGAAGAAAATGATGCAGAGAAGAGGGTCAATCTTGACCTACTTCCTAAGACAAGAGGAACTCACTTTTGCGTTCATTTGCACAGAAGCAAAAGATCACTTGCCAGTTCAACAAGATGGTCAAGCCCAAACAATTACAACTTCATGACTATATTCTCTGAAGACTCAACTCTATTAAATGATGATAATTCAAAATACATATTAATTAAACAAATAAATTAGGTAATTATATTTAGTTGTTTAAGTTGGTCCAAAATCATATTAATAATAAAGTGAATAATTGATATATATTTTAAGTCCGATATATTGAAATATGTTTAAATGACTTTATTTTATCATAAGGTTAAAGTTATATAAGATTTGAAATAAGTTTAAATGCTTTTAAGAAAATTATGTTAAAGAGAAGGTTATTTTCGTCATTATCATTTGAAATATTTTAATAGGTTAAGGTTTATTAAAATTAACTTTGAAATATTTTAATAGGTCAAAATATATTGAAATTAAGTTTGAATTAAAATAAAGTATGTTTGAATATTTGAATATATCATTAGACGTTTTATTTTAAACGTTTGGATATATTATGTTATTAAATTTGAATTGAATTTCAAATGTGTGTTTAAGATATTTGGATGATTAAATGTTAAAGTACAATCTTCACACGTTTTTTTATTAATATTACACGGTTTATATTTGAATTTAAATTAGTTGTTAAGTTATGCTAATTAAAGAGTTTCCTATAAAAAAGATGACAATTTAAAAATAGGAAAAGACAATTTAAATTAATTCTTAAAATAGAAATTAATTTTGATTAAATATTTACATGTTGAATTATCTGTTTCTGTTGAGTTTTCAATATCTTGTATGAGTTCTAACGTGGCAGCACTACAATGGTTAATAAAAACAAATTACAACATACAATGACGAAATTATATGAGCTATCAGTGCAACGTGAATTTGAGTTAAAGCTCAAGATCTTTAAGACTGGCACAGATTATCCAGATCAACGAAATTGGCGAATGAAGCTTTCTTGCTCTTCAAGGATATGTTGAGGCGTGACATATATAAATACAAGGCTTCATTCAAAGATTTAGATTGCACCTCTTCTTACAACTATATCTCTTATTGACTTAAGATCTAGTATTCTTTAAGTTTTCAAAAGAGTTGTAATTCTTAGATCATCTAGCTCTAACAATTTGTAATAGGATTAAGTGTTAAAAAGAGTTAGATTTTTCATAGATTAATACGCCTAACTTAGAATACTTTTTAAAGTGTTCAACTTGTAATCTCTATTGTGAGATTGAGATTAGCTTTTATTAAGGGACTTGTAAGACGTTTTTCAAGGGGAAGAACGTGGTGAGAGAAGATAGAGAGATCTTCTAGTTGTCTTAAAGTCTATTAATAAAAGGCGTTGAAATCTTACGGGTTGCAAGAGAACCCATAGGCGGGGAGTAGGTTGTTTAGAACTGAATCTCGTTAACATATTGTGTGTTATTGTTTAAGTTTATTTCTGCACATACGTTATAGTTTTGTTAATCGACGTAAAACTGTTCCAGAATACAGTTTTGAAAGGTCACCCAAGCTCTTGAGCTAACCTTCCAGACAAAAGTTTTAAAGGGGCATACTCTCTATTCAACCCCCCCTTTAGAGAGTATTCAACCTGCTATTAACTTTCAATTGGTATCATAGTTGAGTTTCACGTATAAAGATTAATATCTTGTGATGGATCCAATAGGAGAAGGGTTGTTTGCTCAAGATCATTCGTGCTCTAAGCCTCCGTTGTTTTGTTGAACAAATTTCTCTCATTGGGAAACTTGGATGAAGATGTTTGTGATTGATCAAGATATGAAACTTTGGGACATCATAACTAAAGGACCTAAGGTACCCATGAAAAAGGACGCTTAAGAAATGATGTGGTGAAATCCGAATCCGAATACTCACAAAGTGATTTGGAATCCGTTTCCAAAAACTATAGGGCAATGAATTAATAGTGTTGTGCTTTGAATGGTATCGAGTTCAATAGAGTTTCATCATGCATCACAATTCACAAACTTACCCTACATGATAATCGAGAAAGTGATGTAACACCTTCCATGAAGAATCTTGCTCTAAAGGCAATGAAACATCATGAATCGTCAAGTGATGAAGAAGAAGATCCATTTTCCTTGATCACAAGAGGTCTAGAAGGAGTCAAGATGCGCAAAAGATTTAAGAAATTTAAATCTAGAAACAAAGGTAAATCTTCAAACTCTAACTCTAATTCTAGAACTAACGAACTTGCTTGCTCTGTGTGTGGATCTACAGAAAATCTTGTAAAGGAATGCCCTAAGAAGAAAAGGGAATCTTATAAGAAAAACAAGAAGAAACAAGCAATGGTTTCTACATGGAGTGATTCCGAAGGATCAAGCGAACCTGAAAGTGAAGATGGTCAAGCTCACCTATGTCTTATGGCTAATGATGACAACGATGATGATCTAGATCAAAATCATAAGGAGGTACTTGACTTTCTTAACTCTTGCTCTAAAGACGAATTAGTTAAAGCTCTCTTTGACATGTTTCAAATTGAAAAGATCTTAAAAGATGAGAAAAACATTCTAGAAAATAGATTTCGTCACTATGCAGAAAGTTGTGAGGACCTTATAAAGAAAAACGAATCGTTAAAGGCTGAAACAGTAAAATTTGAAGAGACTGTCAAAGTCTTGAAAGAACAGAATATCAACCAGATGAAAAGGCTCATTGATCTTCAGAATAAAAATGATATCTTGAATCTGACCTCAAGACTCTGAAACATGTGTCTGAGAAAAGTTTACAAGCCTTAATAAAGCTAAATGACTTCGAATCTAAATTTACAAAAATGCTTACACGTCAAAAAGGATTCAATGACAAACGTGGTATAGGTTATAATAATTTCACACATAACTATAAGAGTAAAACCTCATTTGTTAAGAGTACATACAAACATAGTCACATACCTACTTGCTCCTTTTGTTGCAAAGAAGGACATCTAAAGTTTGCATGTCCATACAGATGTAAGGACAATTATATTATTAAGAATTTGTTCCCCCTTGAATTACGTGGGCAGATAAAACAAATATGGGTTCCCAAAGGGACAAGACCACCTAACATGGTCTACCCCTAATATGGTCCCAAATTTGTCACTTGGTTAGCTAAGTAAAGTTGAGAAAGGTTTTTTTTTTTTTTTTTTTTTTTTTTTTTTTTTTTTTTTTTTTTTGTAGGAAAAGAAAAAGTGGATTTTAGATTGTGGATGCTCGAGACACATGAGTGGTAAAGTTTCTTTATTTTCTGAAATTAAAGAAAGATGCAATGGCTCGATCACCCTAGGCGACAAAGGTAAATGCAAAATTTTAGGTGTTGGCAAAGTTAGTATCCTTCCAAAACTATTAATAATGTCTATTTAGTTGAAGATCTAAAATTTAATTTTCTAAGTGTGTCTCAACTATGTGATAAAGGTAATCAAGTAATCTTTGATAAAGAAAAATGTGTTGTTAAAAACCCTAACACTGGAGATACATATATTACAGCCGTTAGACATGATAATGTTTATGCTTTGAATACTAACGAAATTGCAGCTCAAAATTTCAAGTGCTTGAAGGCTATGACAGATGATCCAAAGCTATGGCATCGACGTCTTGGTGACATCAATACTCATACCATGCATGAATTAGTAAGTAAAGATCTAGTTAAGGGACTTCCAGCTCTTGACTACAAACATAGTCCTACATGTAACGCATGCATTAATGGAAAACAAGTAAGAAGTTCATTTAAACCGAAGAAAATGGTAAGTATTTCAAAACCATATGAACTTTTACACATTGATCTATGTGGTCCAATGCGTGTATGGAGCATACGAGGTAAATCTTACATCTTAGTTACAGTTGATGATTATTCTAGATTTATGTGGGTTGATTTTTTGAAGGATAAAAGTGAAGCCTTGAAACCGTTCTCAAGATGTTGTAAAGAAATGAAAACTCAGTTGAATCTTCCAATAGTCTCGATTAGAAGTGATCATGGGAGAGAATTTGATCAACTAGGCTTTGATTCCTTTTGTGAAAAATACGGCATAACCCATAACTTTTCAGCTCCTAGGACACCCCAACAAAATGGCGTGGTTAAAAGGAAAAACCGCACTTTAGAGGAAATGGCTAGGACAATGCTTATAGAAAATGGATTAGCCAAACATTATTGGGCCGAGGCAGTTAAAACAGCTAATTATGCTTAAATAGGTGTCTCATTAGACCTATTTATAGGAAGAAAACCAAACATAGCCTACCTTAGACCATTTGGTTGCTAATGTTTTATCCATAATAATGGTAAGGATAATCTAGGTAAATTTGATGCTAGAAGTGATGAAGGTATATTTCTTCGATACTCATTGAATAGTAAAGCTTATAGAGTTCTAAATAAGCGTACAAGTATGGTTGAAGAAAGTATACATGTAGTATTTGATGAATCCGACAATGGAATATTAAGTGAAGGATTTAAAGAGTTAAACCTTAATAAACATTTTGATGATATAAGTGATGATGAATTGGATGCCAATGATATTAGTGAAGTTAAAAGGAAAAACATGCAGGATACCATACAAAGTCTTGATGAGGTTGAACAAAAACAGGTTGTAAACATTGAAGACTCAAAACCTAATCTTGAGACCCAACCTCAAGACTGGAAACAGCTCCTAAACATACTGTCTTAGATACACCAATTAGAAACTCCTCAAATGAAGTAGGTACAAGTTCTTTGAATGATTACACACCATCCATATTACGTAGAAGACTTAGAATGTCATCTTAACACCCTCTAGAAAACATCATAAGTAATCCAAACAAAGGTACTCAAACTCGATCCTTTCTTAAAAATTTATGTGCATTTTCTGCTTTTATTTCTCTTGTAGAAACAGAGGATGTTAAAGAAGAAATACAAGAACCAATTTGGATCATTGCCATGCAAAATAAATTAAATGAATTCGAAAGAAACAAAGTTTGGGATCTAGTTGAAAGGCCACCAGATTGCACAATTATTTGAACTAGATGGGTCTTTCGCAATAAGCTCAATGAGGATGGAGACATTATGAGGAATAAAGAAGGGCTAGTAGCTCAAGGTCATAATCAAGAAGAAGGAATAGATTATGACGAGACTTTCTGTAACGGCCCAATTTAAGTGACCCGGAAAATCATATGAAAACATGATCCCGGTTCACAAACGGACACAAATAATTTTTTTTTTTACTCGGATCCTCAACGTTCCAACGGTAAAGGAATATGGTCAACGCAAGAAAACAACGCCAAACAAAGAAAACAAGTCAGCGGAAGTCTTTACATACAACTCGAGAGCCTACCGGCCTCTAGACTATCTAAAAAGTTGTACGAAATAAAAAGAAAAACGTCATAAACTTTCGTTACATAAACCGAGTTATTTCGACTCATAAAATTATTACAAAATATATCCTAGTCTTGATGGTTACGGTTCTAAGCTGAGTCCTCACTCCAGCCCCCACCTGCAATCAACCTACTGCACGTCGTATGACAACACGTAGCAGGTTCCAAAAAACAACCAACACACGTCAGAGACTTCATACATATGTCAAACAAGTTGAATACAAGCATTATGTTTATCCAAGCATGCAAAGGCTCTGATATATATTCATTATTCAATATTTCCAATCTTGTAACGTTGCCCGTTCTATTCGGGTCGTTCAAGTATAAACCATTTATTTCTTTTAGATAATTTCAACTTGTAACGTTGCCCGTCCTGTTCAGGTCGTTCAAGTATAAATTCAAATATTTTTGGTGCAATACACTTGGGAGAGCTAATCCCAAGGTAACCACCGACCTAAGACGTTGCCCGTCCTGTTCGGGTTGCCAAAGGCTAAAGTATGCATACCCCCATGGTGACCGTAATGATCCAAAACTTCCATGGGAACAATAATTATAATATTCCAAACCAAACGTTAACCCCTTTGGGCAACGAACATATAAATTTTCAATTTCCACTTTAACTTCTTTCAAATTATTTGGGATGTCTAATCCTTATGTGAATTACAATACATCAATTAGGAATAAAACAACATTACTTGCACAACCACATAAACAGTATGGTCTAAGCGTGTACCTTAAACAATGCAAACACACGTTGCTCAAGCACAATAGGAATTCCGCCCTCTTATAAATCGAGGTCCTAAATAACACATACAAAACGATCACATATTAGATCGTGTTTACACATTTAATTCACTCCGTACCACTAAGATATCACCAAGACTTGATAAATTTAAATGTTTTCATCCAATTTCCAATGATTCCAAAAATTAATTTCTGACCAGAAACTTTATTGGCCATTTCAGACAGTTTAGAAAATTCAAATGAAAAATCCGACTTCGCCGTTGCGTTCGGAACGCATCAATTACCTTGGGTACCAAATTTCATAATTTCTAACATCCATTTACTATTTTTAATTATTTTAAGCGTTTAACGAGTTTTTTTTTTGCACATCGAATACATAAACCAACAACGGAAACGACTAACGTTTCCCGAATTGGCACCAATACCAAGACAACAGCTGCTGTCCGGAACTCTCGTTACATTTTTTTTGGGTTGCTGTTATTATTTATATATATTCATACACAAAAACCCCATCATCAAAGCATAAGAGTCATCAAAATAAAAAGAATAGGCCCATCCATAAGATCTTCAAGAGACTTAAAACTCCACAAATTATGATAATTAAATTAAATACTTAATTCTCTTAACAAATTAAAATTTTGTAGAAAATCATAAAACAAAAATCATCTTTCTTGAATCAAGACATATATATATATATATATATATATATATATATATATATATATATATATATATATATATATATATATATATATATATATATATATATATATATATATATATATATATATATATATATATATATATATATATATATATATATATACATAATCCCTCAAGCAAAAATCCAATTTTGCTAAAGGATTTATAACTTCATAGATGACTACACTCGTTGGTCCATACCATTTAAATTCCTACTAACAAATTGTAATTTAGCTAGAGAAATGTAAATCATAAAAGAAATTTATTTAAATATCAATATTAACTTAATACTTTTAACAAATTAAACTTTGCTAAAGAATATAAATCAGAAACATAACTCAATCCTTTTAACAAAATTGAAGTTTATTAAAGGATTAGTAGAGAAAATTATATATAAAAGAAAATATATTCAATCCTCCTAAAAGTCATAGGATATCATCATACATAAAATATATTTCACCTTAGAAATCTTATGAATAAAATTTATAAATAACAATTCAACTAAACTTATCCCTTGAACAAAAGATTGAATTGAACAACAAAGGTTTTTTTTTTTTCCTTGAGAATGCCGAAACAAAAAGGGAGCAAGGAGGAGAAATTTTTCTGAATTTTTTTTATGTTCAAGAGATGTTTAAAATGATGATTAAAGATGCTTGAAATGCTTGAGGATTAATAAAGAAACTAAGGACCCATCTTAAAAGCCTAATACACAACTTATGAGAAGAGTTACAAAACTCCTCCCATACTCCCACAACCGGCAGCCCCTTCCAATTCCCCTTATATTTATTTTTTTTGTTAATAATTAATTAATTGAATAATTATTATATTATTGTCAAAACAGAAAAAAAACGTCACACGATAAAACGCGTTACCGCTAAAATTAAACCTACTTTATTACTTATAATTAACTATATAAAGTAGCATAATTTAATATTACTTATTTATTTTATTTTGTTATACATTATTTTATTATATTTTACTTATTTCTAGACCCGATAAATTACGAGGTGTTACAGACTACCCCCCTTAAAAGAAGTTACGTCCTCGTAACTTGTATGGCAACGGAAAACATAGAACACACATGCTAACATAACTATTACTCAACATCATAACTCAACATTTGCAAAACAAAACTACCAAACAAAGATTGAACATTCCTCGCGCGAAATTCTTATCGCCCTCTACCCCCTTTAGGAAGTTACGTCCCCGTAACGCTACTAACCTGAAAAAGGTGAGGGTACTTTTCCCGCATGGAGTCTTCAGTTTCCCATGTGGCCGCTTCGCGCTCGTGATTTGACTACAGGACTTTTACCATAGGTATATCCTTCCTTCGAGTACTACGGACATTCTTGTCCAAGATTCGAACCGGTTGCTCATGGTAAGACAAGGATGCATCCAATTCTAAGGGTTCAGGATCTAATACATGAGTGGCTGCGGCATAATACCGCTTTAACTGAGACACATGGAACACATGATGTACCTTCTCTAAAGAGTTTGGAAGGGCTAACCGATAAGCCACCCTACCCACGCGTTCCAAAATTTGGTATGGTCCTATAAATCGAGGGCTCAACTTTCCACGAGCACCAAAACGTACTACTCCGCGCATGGGTGACACGCGAAGTAATACCTGTTCTCCCACGGTGAACTCTTTTGACCGTCGCTTCAAATCAGCGTAAGACTTTTGGCGATCCTGTGCCGCTTTCAAACGATCCCTTATCAATCTTACCTTCTCAGTCGTCTAAAACAACAATTCAGGTGCCAAGGTTACCGCTTCGGTGAAATCGTCCCAATAAACGGGGCTACGACAACGACGTCCATACAAAGCCTCGAATGGAGCCATCTGTATAGATGCCTGATAACTGTTGTTGTAAGAAAATTCAACTAGATCCAAGTGTTCATCCCATGACCCTTGCCACTCCATGGCAATAGCGCGCAACATATCTTCCAATATCTGATTTGTTCGTTCTATCTGTCCATCCGTCTGCGGGTGAAACGACGTACCATAAAGCAACGTAGTACCCATTGCTTGTTGCAACGTTTGCCAAAACTGTGACTGATACCGTGTGTCTCTATCGGACACAATAGTACGGGGCACACCGTAGAATCGCACGACATACTTAATGTAAGCTCGAGCCAATTGTTCCATTTCCCAACGACAGTTCATAGGGATGAAACGTGCCGCTTTAGTCAAACGATCAACTATAACCCATAACGCATCATTACCTGCTTTCGTTCGAGGTAAACCCACAACGAAATCCATAGAGATATCATCCCACTTCCATACCGGTATCTCTAACGGTTGTAATAACCCTCCTGGCCTCTTATGCTCACTTTTAACCTTCTGACAGGTCAGGCAGCGTGAGACATATTCTGCAATATCCTTCTTCATCCCAGACCACCAAAACATTAACTTAAGATCTTGGTACATCTTGTCACCACCCGGATGGACTGAAAATTTCGTACAATGCGCTTCATCTAGGATACGCTCCTTCAAAGATTCCTCCCCCGTCGGTAAACACCAACGACCTTTGAACCTCAAGCTTCCATCTTCATGGACAAGGAATCCCTCCGCTGTTCCTTCCCGTGCTTGTTCCTTTAACTTCAACAGTTTCGGGTCTTTACCCTGGGAATTCAAAATTTCCTCAAAGAACGAAGGTCGGATAGCCAAGGCATTCAGACATCCCTGTAGTTCGCCTTTACGTACCACTTCCAAGTTCAGTCTAGCAAAATCCCGATGCAACTCTTCAACTCCGCCCAAGGTAGACAGCGAGTGACTAGACTTCCTACTCAAAGCATCGGCCACCAAGTTCGCTCGTCCCTCATGATATATGAACTCCAGGTCATAATCTGTCATCAACTCTAAATACCGACGTTGTCGCATGTTTAAGTCAGGTTGTGTATAGAGATATTTCAGACTCTGATGATCAGTGTAAATCCTACACTTAACGCCATACAAGTAATGCCGCCATATCTTGAGAGCAAATACTATAGCGGCTAACTCCAGATCATGGGTTGGATAATTAACTTCATGTACTTTCAGTTGTCGTGATGCGTAAGCAATTACCTTACGGTCCTGCATCAGAACACAACTCAACCCTCTCTTCGATGCGTCACTGTATACAGTATAATCCAACTTAGGGTCAGGTAGAGTAAGAACAGGGGCCGTAGTAACTTTTCCTTCAAAGTCATGAAGGCATGTTCACATTCATCAGTCCATTCGAACTTCCTCTCTTTCTTCACTAACGAAGTCATGGGCCGAGCAATACGCGAGAAATCCTTAACAAAACTACGGTAATACCCGGCCAAGCCTAAGAAACTTCGTACCTCGGTGACGTTCTTGGATGACGACCAACTTCGAACTGCCTCCACCTTCACCGGATCCACCGAAATACCTTCCTTAGAAACAAAATGACCCAAAAATGATACCTTTTCCAACCAGAATTCACACTTTGACAATTTTGCGTACAACTTGTTTTCTCGCAGGGTTTGCAGGACAAATCATAGATGTTTTTGATGTTCATCTCGGTCCTTCGAATAGACCAATATATCATCAATAAAGATAACAACGAATTTATCCAGGTACGCACTAAACACTTGGTTCATTAAGCACATGAATGCAACTGGAGCATTTGTCAACCCAAACGGCATCACGGTGAACTCATAATGTCCATAACGTGTTCTGAAAGCGGTTTTATGTATATCCCCTTCAGCTATTCTTAGCTGATGATTACCCGATCTTAAGTCAATCTTTGAAAAGATCCCGGCTCCTCTCAATTGATCAAATAAGTAATCTATCGGGGGCAACGGGTATTTATTCTCAACTGTTACCTTGTTTAACTCTCTGTAGTCAATGCATAACCTCAAACTACCATCTTTCTTTCTCACAAACAGAACTGGAGCGCCCCAAGGTGAAACACTAGGTCGAATATAACCTTTATCCAACAATTCTTCAAGCTGAGACTTTGATTCCTCCATCTCCTTCGAAGCCATACGATAAGGGGCCTTAGAAATCGGTCCAGTACCCGGTACCAAGTCAATCATGAAGTCAATTTCCCGTTGAGGTGGTATTCCGGGAATCTCGTCAGGAAAAACATCCAAAAATTCATTCACTACTGCAATATCCTTGGGTTCCACCTCTTTCTTTCCCCCCTGGCTGATATGACATAAGTACAAAGGGTGTCCTTGCCTCACAAGCCTTTGCAACTCTAAGGTCGACACCAAATTCGTCCTGGGCCCCTTGGGAAACTTCCTATATCTAACGATTTCCCCTCGTGGTCCTTCCAACAAAACTCTCTGCTCTCTGCATTTAATAGTGGCCTTATACCTTCCTAGCCAATCCATCCCTAAAATTACCTCTAAACCTTCCATGTCTAACACATACAAGTCACTAGGAAAGGCAACTTTTCCTATCCTTAAGGGTACATCCCTATACAGTTTTTCACAACTGTACAATTTTCCCGATGGAACAGCCACCGTATAAGAAACTTCTTCAAAGGTTCCCAAATTCAATTCGTTTACCTTACTCTTTGCAAGAAATGAACATGTACCTTCCGAATCAAATAATACATTCACAGCTATAGAATGAATGGCGAACGTACCTGTAACCACATCCGTCGCCTGGTCAGCTTCTCTTGCACTGACCGCAGATACCCTTCCACTCGCCGGCTGTACATTATTTCCTCCCACTTGATTTCCCCCGCGATGCATTTCTGACCCTTCAACCCGGTTTCCATCTACCCGACCTTGTCCTCCATAAAAAGGTCGCTGGAACCTCTGACCAGCATTACCACGATTTCCATTCCCGTACTGCTGCTGGCTTGACTACTGGCGTTGTTTAAATTCTGTTGCCGGTGTTGTCCACTCGGATGTTGACTTCTACTCCTTTCTTTATGTAGCATTCAAACTCTCTATGTCCCCTTTTGTGGAAAAAGTTACACTCGATCAAATTCCTGTCACAATCTTTTCCCGGATGATTTCTCTTGCACCTTCTACAGAAATACTTTCTTTCATTGCCGTCTCGATCCAGTAATGGCTTAGCAGGCTTCGCGTCATTCCTAATCTCGGAATTCATATTAGACCTGCCTCTCTGAAAATTTCAGAAATTTCTTGCTTTCTTCTGATAAAAGACCGACGTGTTCTCCAATGCCTGGCCGGAAACTTCTTTCCTTTTCTCAGGGACATTACCCTTCTCTTTTTCCTTCTCCTTCCTCAAAATATTCCCTATTTGTGACGCTCGCTTATATATCTGTTCCAGTGTGTTATATCGGTCACTTTCAATATGTTTTTGAATGTCGAAAGATAAACCTAGCTCAAAGCATTGCATCTTTTCTCCTCCGTGGGTACATCATCAGGACAATACTTGAGGTACTCCATAAATTTGTGGTAATATTCATCAACAGTCATACCACCCATCTCTAATCGCGCAAACTCGTTCGATTTATCTTTCCTTACATGCAGCGGATAAAATTTCTCTCGCATGGCCCTTTTGAACAAATCCCAACCAAAATCCCCCTCAGCCTGCTCTAACAACCCCGATCTACTGTTTGCCCAGCAGTTGTCGGCTTCTCCAACCAAATAAAAGGCAGCTTGATTGACTTTCAATTCTTCAGGGCACTCAACTACATCGAAAAGTTTGTCAAATTCTCTTAACCAAAGTTTCTGTTCTGACGGTTCCCCCTTACCATCAAAAGTCGAGGGTTTGCACTGGCTAATCCGTTTGCTCATTTCAGAGGCTAATTCCGACACAGACCTCTCTCGGGGTGCGCTTACATTTGATAACGCTTTCACCATATTTCTTAGCGTACGGTTAGCATCATTCCTAGACAGTCTCTTCCTAGAAATTGGAGGCATCTTCTGCAAGCGAAAGAAAGGTTCAAATCAAAAGAATATCCTATGATTCGAAACCTTTGGAGAAAGAACAAGGTTTTGCTGAAAATATTTAACAGTCGTTTACTTATTTGTTTATATCTATATATATATATATATATATATATATATATATATATATATATATATATATATATATATATATATATATATATATATATATATATAAGTATTATTATTACTATTATTATTTTTTTTTCCAAGTCAAAAAGCTTAAAAAGGAAATTACGTATGTAATGCATAAACTAACAACACCAAAAGAAATAGGAAGCACACTTCAATATTTTATAGATATCCTTTGATACACCAAAATTGCCTCATGCAAGAGTTTACATTATTACTTTATTATTTATTTATTTATTTATTTTTAAAGACACAACTTGAAAATAATTCAAAGAAAGATGCGAAAGCAAAAAGAACATTTAGTGCCAAGCATCCCAAGTGTCAGCGACCTCATCGTAACTTGCTATGTCGAAGTCCTCATCATCTCCGTCTTCTCCAGAATCGGAGCTGGAATTCGAATACGATTCTTCCGATGCAGTACCACTATCTCTGGGGCTGCTTAATCGTAAATCCTCCACCTCCTCTTCAGGATCTTCCTCATCTGACCACCCCCTATCAAACCCAACCTCAAAGCCATATAAGTCGTAATGCGATCCCCAGTTCTCTCTCTCATCATCGCTGGAAATTTCTATATAAGTAGGCGGTTCCCGATTAGGCTCCCACATTTCAATATCACTCTCCGACTGAGGCTCGGTTTCCACCAGTGGGGAATCAGGAAGGACCCGCTCCCTCAATGGTTCCATGGTCACATTGGTGCCGTCCGATATTGGAGGCTCGCCCTTCTTCTCAGGTTCTACACTCTTCCTAGATTCAGACAAATGGTGTAACCTATTTAGGTCCAAATCTAAATCGTAACATACCCTATCGGCTTTTCCCTTAACCATAAGCATCCTCTCCCTACCATATATCAGCATTGGAGACTTCTCTCCAGGCAATCTCTGGGTCAAACATTGGTACCTCCCTCGCTTCACTGGGGGTGTGTGAGTCCATAGGTGTTTTTCCCTTATTCATATTCCTGAACAGATACACATAAAGGAAAAGAATCAGGTAAGAAAATTGATAACTGAGGACACCTAAAACACTATATAATCCTAATGGTCCAAAACCGGCTACATCACTACAATCACATTCAATGTTTTTTGTTTATCACATTCGACCGTTCCCCAACTCTCTTTCCTAAGGTCTGATATTCCTTTAGCTCCTAGGGAACATTGGCTCTGATACCAATTGTAACAACCCGATTTAAGTGACCCGGAAAATCATATGAAAACATGATCCCGGTTCACAAACGGACACAAATAACTTTTTTTTTTTACTCGGATCGTCAACGTTCCAACGGTAAAGGAATATGGTCAACGCAAGAAAACAACGCCAAACAAAGAAAACAAGTCAGCGGAAGTCTTTACATACAACTCGAGAGCCTACCGGCCTCTAGACTATCTAAAAAGTTGTACGAAATAAAAAGAAAAACGTCATAAACTTTCATTACATAAACCGAGTTATTTCGACTCATAAAATTATTACAAAATATATCCTAGTCTTGATGGTTACGGTTCTAAGCTGAGTCCTCACTCCAGCCCCCACCTGCAATCAACCTACTGCACGTCGTATGACAACACGTAGCAGGTTCCAAAGAACAACCAATACACGTCAGAGACTTCATACATATGTCAAACAGGTTGAATACAAGCATTGTGTTTATCCTAACATGCAAAGGCTCTATTATATATTCATTATTCAATATTTCCAATCTTGTAACATTGCCCGTCCTATTCGGATCGTTCAGGTATAAACCATTTATTTCTTTTAGATAATTCCAACTTGTAACGTTGCCCGTCCTGTTCAGGTCGTTTAAGTATAAATTCAAATATTTTTGGTGGAATACACTTAGGAGAGCTAATCCCAAGGTAACCACCGACCTAAGACGTTGCTCGTCCTGTTCGGGTCGCCAAAGGCTAAAGTATGCATACCCCCATGGTGACCGTAATGATCCAAAACTTCCATGGGAACAATAATTATAATATTCCAAACCAAACGTTAACCCCTTTGGGCAACAAACATATAAATTTTCAATTTCCACTTTAACTTCTTTCAAATTATTTGGGATGTCTAATCCTTATGTGAATTACAATACATCAATTAGGAATAAAACAACATTACTTGCACAACCACATAAACAGTATGGTCTAAGCGTGTACCTTAAACGCTGCAAACACACGTTGCTCAAGCACAATAGGAATTCCGCCCTCTTATAAATCGAGGTCCTAAATAACACATACAAAAAGATCACATATTAGATCGTGTTTACACATTTAATTCACTCCGTACCACTAAGATATCACCAAGACTTGATAAATTTAAATGTTTTCATCCAATTTCCAATGATTCCAAAAATTAATTTCTGACCAGAAACTTTATTGGCCATTTCAGACAGTTTAGAAAATTCAAATGAAAAATCCGACTTCGCCGTTGCGTTCAGAACGCATCAATTACCTTGGGTACCAAATTTCATAATTTCTAACATCCATTTACTATTTTTAATAATTTTAAGCATTTAGCGAGTTTTTTTTTTTACACATCGAATACATAAACCAACAACGGAAACGACTAACGTTTCCCGAATTGGCACCAATACCGAGACAGCAGCTGCTGTCCGGAACTCTCTTTACATTTTTTTTTTGGTTGCTGTTTTTAATTATATATATTCATACACAAAAACCCCATCATCAAAGCATAAGAGTCATCAAAATAAAAAGAATAGGCCCATCCATAAGATCTTCAAGAGACTTAAAACTCCACAAATTATGATAATTAAATTAAATACTTAATTCTCTTAACAAATTAAAATTTTGTAGAAAATCATAAAACAAAAATCATCTTTCTTGAATCAAGACATATATATATATATATATATATATATATATATATATATATATATATATATATATATATACATAATCCCTCAAGCAAAAATCCAATTTTGCTAAAGGATTTATAACTTCATAGATGACTACACTCGTTGGTCCATACCATTTAAATTCCTACTAACAAATTGTAATTTAGCTAGAGAAATGTAAATCATAAAAGAAATTTATTTAAATATCAATATTAACTTAATACTTTTAACAAATTAAACTTTGCTAAAGAATATAAATCAGAAACATAACTCAATCCTTTTAACAAAATTGAAGTTTATTAAAGGATTAGTAGAGAAAATTATATATAAAAGAAAATATATTCAATCCTCCTAAAAGTCATAGGATATCATCATACATAAAATATATTTCACCTTAGAAATCTTATGAATAAAATTTATAAATAACAATTCAACTAAACTTACCCCTTGAACAAAAGATTGAATTGAACAACAAAGGTTTTATTTTTTTTTTCCTTGAGAATGCCGAAACAAAAAGGGAGCAAGGAGGAGAAATTTTTCTGAATTTTTTTTATGTTCAAGAGATGTTTAAAATGATGATTAAAGATGCTTGAAATGCTTGAGGATTAATAAAAAAACTAAGGACCCATCTTAAAAGCCTAATACACAAATTATGAGAGGAGTTACAAAACTCCTCCCATACTCCCACAACCGGCAGCCCCTTCCAATTCCCCTTATATTTATTTTTTTTTTGTTAATAATTAATTAATTGAATAATTATTATATTATTGTCAAAACAGAAAAAAAAAACATCACACGATAAAACTCGTTACCGCTAAAATTAAACATACTTTATTACTTATAATTAACTATATAAAGTAGCATAATTTAATATTACTTATTCATTTTATTTTGTTATACATTATTTTATTATATTTTACTTATTTCTAGACCCGATAAATTACGGGGTGTTACACTTTCGCTTCAGTTGCAAGGTTAGAATCTATCCGTATTATGCTTGCTTTTGCTTCATACATGAATATTAAACTATATCAATTGGATGTTAAATGTGCTTTCTTAAATGGCTACTTACAGGAGGAAGTATATGTTAAACAACCACCTGGCTTTGAAATTCCCAATCTACCTATCATGTTTTTAAACTAAATAAAGCACTATATGGCTTGAAATAAGCTCCAAAGGCTTGGTATGACAAATTTAGCTGACGTTTACTTGAAAATAACTTTTAATGAGGTAAAATTGATAAAACTTTTTTCATTAAAACTAAAGGAAAAGATATTCTTGTTGTTCAAGTATATGTTGATGATATATTGTTTGGAGCTACTAATGACTCTTTGTGCAATGAATTTTCTCAGATTATGTGCAAGGAATTCGAAATGTGCATGATCGGAGACTTAACATTTTCTCTTGGACTACAAATAAAGCAAAAGAAAGATGACATATTTATTTGTCAAAGTAAATATGTTAGAGATATGCTAAAGAAGTACAATATGGATCAATGCAAAGATGCTAATACGCCTATGAGTGCAACACTAAGTCTAGACCAAGATATAAACGGTAAGAGTGTTGATCAAAAGACTTATAGAGGTATGATTGGTTCTTTATTGTATTTAACTGCTAGTCGTCCTGATATCATGTTTAGTGTTTGCTTATGTGCACGTTTTCAAGCTAACCCAAAAGAATCTCACTAACAGCAGTTAAGAGAATCTTTAGATATATGCATGGGAGTAAAGACTTCGCTCTATGGTACCCTAGTTGTGGAGATTTTAGTTTGATTGGTTTTTCAGATGCTGATTATGCTGGTTATAAGGTTAATAGATTGAGCACTTCAGGATCGTGTCAATTCTTGGAAAATACATTGATTTCATGGTATTCTAAAAAGCAAAATTCAGTTGCTTTATCTACAACTAAAGCTAAATACATAGTTGCTGGTGCATGTTGTTCTGAAATCTTATGGATTGCACAAAAGCTTCGAGACCTTAGAGTTGATCTCAAAGGTATTCCAATTAAGTGTGATAATACAAGTGCAATTTGTATTACTAAAAATCCAGTACAACATTCACGTACTAAACACATTGAGGTTCGTCACCATTTCATACGTGATCATGTCTAAGAAGGTCATATTACTATATCTTTTATTTCTACAGAAAATCAATTAGCTGATATATTTATAAAACCTTTAAGTGCTGATCGTTTTGCATATATTCGTATGGAACTTAGCATGCTAAATGATGTTGCATGAACTAAGGGGGAGTAAGGGTACAAGAGTAAGGGTTCAATAGTAAAGGTAAAATGTTACTAAATACTATGTATGTATTTAGGGGGATTATTACATATTATTTACATGATTTTAATTATGGTTGCAGTGTTTATACATGTGTTCGAGAATTGAAAATTAAATTTCAATTTCTTAAAATTATTTTTTTTACCTATAAATATACAAAAATGAAATTTATAATTAAGTACCTTTAATTAATAAAGGATATTTAATTATCTTAAGAAGAAATTAATGACACCCCCATCCAAATAATTCCACCACCTGTTGAAGCTACACCAATCACCACTTCACCTGGCATACAATTAAATATTGCGACACGTTCAAAATTCAAATAAGATTCAGTTCTATGTTAAGGCCACAAACAAACGGTCAAGTCGAGTCAGCGATCAAAATCATCCTAGTTGGTATCCAAAAGAAAATAGAAGAAGCCAAAGGAACTTGGGATGAAGACTGCCTGGAATTTTGTGGGCAATGCGAACCACATTGAAGGACGCAACAGGACATACACCCTTCTCTCTAGTGTATGGTTCCAAAGCCGTCTTGCCTATTGAAATAGGCATCATTTCTACAAGGATCACTTATTATTCATATGAAGAAAATGATGCAGAGAAAAGGGTCAATCTTCACCTACTTCCTGAGACAAGAGGAAACACACTTCTGCGTTCATTAGCACAGAAGCAAAAGATGACTTGCCAGTTCAACAGGATGGTCAAGCCCAAACAATTACAAATTCATGACTATATTCTCAGAAAACTCAACTCTCTTAAATGATGATAATTCAAAACACATATTAATTAAACAAATAAATTAGGTAATTATATTTAGTTGTTTAAATTGGTCCAAAATTATATTAAATATAAAGTGAATAATTGATTTATATTTTAAATTCGAGATATTGAAATATGTTTAAATGACTTAAGTTTATAAGCTTAAGTCATTTAAACATATTTCAATATCTTGAATTTTAAATATATATCAATTATTCACTTTAAATTTATAAGTTTTGAAATAAGTTTAAATGCTTTTAAGATAATTATGTTTGAGATAAGGTTATTTTCGTCATTATCATTTGAAATATTTTAATAGGTCAAGGTTTATTAAAATTAACTTTGAAATATTTTAATAGGTCAAAATATACTGAAATTAAGTTTGAATTAAAATAAAGTATTTTTGAATATTTGAATATATCATTACACGTTTTATTTTAAACGTTTGGATATATTATGTTATTAAATTTGAATTTGAATTTCAAATGTGTGTTTAAGATATTTGGATGATTAAATGTTAAAAGTACAATCTTCAGACGTTTTGTTATTTATATTACACGATTTGTATTTGAATTTAAATTAGTTGTTAAGCTATGCTAATTAAAGAGTTTCCTATAAATAAGATGACAATTTTACTTGATGCTAAAAATAGGAAAAGACAATTTAAACTAATGCTCAAAATAGGAATTAATTTTGAATAAATATCTACACGTTGAATGATCTGTTTTTGTTGAGTTTTCAATATCTTTCATGAGTTCTAACGTGGCAGCACAGAATTGGTTAATAAAAAAAAATTACAACACACAATGACGAAATTATATGAGCTGTCAGTGCAACGTCAGTTTGAGTTAAAGCTCAAGATCTTGAAGACTGGCACAGATTATCCAGATCAACGAAATTTGCGGATAAAGCTTTCTTGCTCTTCAAGGATATGTTGAGGCGTGACATATATAAATACAAGGCTTCATTCAAGGATTAAGATTGCATCTCTTCTTACAACTATATCTCTTATTGACTTAAGATCTAGTATTCTCTCAGTGTTCAAAAGAGTTGTAATTCTTAGTTCATCTAGCTCTTAAAATTTGTAATAGGATTAAGTGTTAAAAAGAGTTACATTTTTCATAGATTAATATGCCTAACTTAGAATACTTTTTAAAGTGTTCCACTTGTTATCTCTATTGTGAGATTGGGATTTGCTTTTATTAAGGGACTTGTAAGACGTTTTTCAAGGGGAAGAACGTGGTGAGAGAAGATAGAGAGATCTTCTAGTTGTCTTAAACTCTATTAATCAAAGGTGTTGAAATCCTACAGGTTGCAAGAGAAATCATAGGAGGGGAGTAGGTTGTTTAGAACCGAACCTCGTTAAGATATCGTGTGTTATTGTTTAAGTTTATTTCCGCACATACGTTATAGTTTTATTAATCGACCTAAAACTGTTCCAGAATATAGTTTTGAAAGGTCACCCAAGCTCTTGAGCTAACCTTCCAGACAAAAAATTTAAACGGGCATACTCTCTATTCAACCCCCCCCCCCCCCCCCCCCCCCCCCTCCTCTAGAGAGTATTCAACCTTTTATCAACTTTCATTCTCAGAAAAATAGAAGCAACCGGTAGAATCGCTGAAAAAGGAAAGCTAGGGGCTAATTGGGATGGTCCATTCAAAATTATCCGTATCATCAAACCTGACACATACGAACTTGAAGACTTTGAGGGAAAAATCTTAAAGAGACCCTGGAATAGAGATCACCTCAAAAAGTTCTATATCTGAACAACCCCTTGCAAGGGGCCAATAGACTAAAGAAGAACCTATGTTCTTTATGTTTTTTTTCGTACTTGTTTATTTCCTTTGAACTTATGTTCTTTATTTAGTTAACAGTTCTTTTAAGTTTTAGAATTTTTTCAAACTCTATAGTTTGAAGTTACTTGAAGCATATAATATGATTATTATTTAGCAGTCTAATATTGCAAAGTATTGTTCAGTATCATAATGGTCCTAGTCTTTCACCTAGTTGAAAGTCGGACCCCATTGAAGGCTCAAAGAGAATCAAAATTTTTCCAGAGCCTAAGTTATTTTTTATGGTCTGAGACTTTCACCTAGTTTGAAAGTCGAACCCCTTTGAAGGCGCAAAGAGAATCAAAATTCTCCAGAGCCTAAGTTATTTTTTATGGTCCGAGACTTTCACTTAGTTTGAAAGTCGGACCCCCTTGAAGGCTCAAAGAGAATCAAAATTTTCCAGAGCCTAAATTAGTTTTATGGTCCGAGACTTTCACCTAGTTTGAAAGTCGGACCCCCTCAAAGGCTCAAAGAGAATTAAAATTCTCCAAAGCCTAAGTCGTTTTTTATGGTCGGACCCCCCTTGAAGTGTCATTAGCTAGTTAAAAAATCAGCTTTCATCTAATTTGAAATACAGAGACTAATAAAAACATACAAAGGAAAGCAAGGAAATAAAATAGCCTAACAGGCGAGACATTCAAATACTAACGAGATGTTCAAAACATCTTGTCACAAATAAAGTTAATTATAAAGCACTACGGCTAAACATTCAAAAATATTCCAATTGTTCAAAACAGGGCATTGAGACCCACAAATGATCACAAAAGAGTTAGGATTGAGCTGCTTCATTGGCACAAGCAACTGGACTTAGAGATTTATGTCGAGGAAATGGGGTAAAGCGTAGTATTTCATCAAGATCAATCCTCAACAGCTTGTAGCGGATTAGCTGCTCTTAATGCCTCAACCATGGCTCTCGTCGCATTGAATTTTTCCATCAACTCTTTGTAGCAGTTGTGAAGTTCACTTCCAATCCCTGCAAAATCAAAAGGGTCAAAAGCAGATTATTCATCTAAAGGATAAGTCATATTGAGACACTTACTCTTATCAAGTTTCAAACTAATGTCATATGCAGACAAAAAGAGTTCATTTTTAAAATCCAATGTCTTGGGAATCAAGTTCCTTTGTACAAAAAGGGGCTTTCGAGCTACCTCTACCGTCATTTTGGCATATCGCACAATAATGGCCTCTTCCTGGGTATAGATGGGGACCGAGTTATTAAATTCGTCTAGTTTTGGGTTAATGTCATAGCTCGTCTTAAAATTCCATCCTTAGGTATGATACAAATATCCGAATTTTGTTCGAAATCCCTTCTGGCTGTTTGGCAATTCCCCAACAAGCTTGAAAGATCTCTTGTGTAAGAAGGTAATCCAGCCAGCGCCATTATTTTGGGAGTTATATAATCTCGCCCAAAAAATATGACAAAAAGCTGTCAAACTAGGATTCACACCTATGACCCTACTTATCAAAATAAATGCGTTCAGACAACCCCAAGCGTCTGGGTATAACTCTGCAACGGTTATGTTTAGAAATTCTCCAAGACTTCGCGGGCAAAAGGATGTAAAGGAAACCTCATGCCTAATTCAAAGGCCTTATCATACACCGCTATACATCTGGGAGGAGGATATCTGACCGTGTTATATTGCCCGGGTTTAATGATGTCATATCCTTCGAGCAAGCCCCACATCCAAGCCATACTTCTTCGATCACTATCTAATAAAATCATTGTGGGAAGATCGATCAAATAATTTAGCGGGCATCCATTAAGAATATAAAACGGGTGGGGAGGCTTTTCCGCACTGTTTCGGCTCGGTGAACATTCTTGTTCCGTCGTCTTCTTTTTATCTACATGTACCATCTCCAAAAGTTTAGGATCAATTCTTAAGTATTCAAACAACAAATTAATTGAAGATCAACAAGAACAATTTGAAGATCAATATAAATTAATTGAAGATTATATTAAACAAAAATTTAAGAAATTTATGAAAAAAAAACAAAATTTAAGTCAAACTTGGTATGGATTTGACCAAGTATGAAACTTGTCAGAAAATCACCAACTGAAAGAGCTTCTCTCACTAGATTTCAAGTTGAATTGCATGAAATTTTCTCTCACTGAAAGATTTTTGAAAAGTGTTGAAAATGATTGGGTAGGTGAGCATTTATAATGCCATAAATGCTCTGAAAAACAATGTTTATCTTCAGTATGAAGCTTCACAATGGTATCAATTTTTAGGTCCGAGACTTTAATAAGATAGACCCCCTATAAGCCAACAGAGAGTCGGGGCCAAAATCAAGCCAAGTCTTGATTCCAAGGCCGAGACTTCAGTAAGGCGAACCCCTTATTGGCCCAACAAAGAATATGGGACAAAATCAAGCCAAGTCTTGATTCCAGGTCCGAGACTTCAATAAGTCGGACCCCTTATTGGCCCAAAAGAGAGTTGAGGCTAAAATCAAGGCAAGTCTTAATTCTAGGTCCGAGACTTCAATAAGCCAGACCCCCTATTGGCCCAACAGAGAGTTGGGGCAAAAATCAAGTCAAGTCTTGATTCCATGTCAGAGACTTCAATAAATCGGACACCCAATTGGCCCAACAAATAGTTGGGGCCAAAATCAAACCAAGTCTTGATTCCAAGTCCGAAACTTCAGTAAGTCAGACCCCCTATTGGCCCAACAGAGAGTTGGGACCAAAATCTAGCCAATTCTTGATTCTACGAAACTTCAATAAGTCGGACCTCCTATTGGCCAAAAAGAGAGTTGGGGCCAAAATAAAGCCAAGTATCGATTCCAGGTCCGAGACTTAAATAAGTTGGACCCCTTTAGCCCAACAAAGAGTTGGGGCTAAAATCAAGCCAAGTGTTGATTCCAAGTCCGAGACTTCAATAAGTTAGACCCCTTTAGCCCAACAAAGAGTTGGGGCCAAAATCAAACCAAGTGTTGAATCCAGGTCTGAGACTTCAATAAATCGAAACCCCTTTTAGCCCAACAGAGAGTTGGGGATAAAATCAAGCCAAGTCTTGATTCCATGTCCGTGACATCAATAAGTCAGACCCCTTATAGGCCCAACAGAGAGTTGAGGCCAAAATAAAGCCAAGTCTTGATTCCATGTCTGAGACTTCAACAAGTCGGAACCCCTATTGGCCCAATAAAGAGTTGGGGCCAAAATCAATCCAAGTCTTGATTTCAAGTCCGAGACTTCAATAAGTCAGACCCCTTTTAGCCCAACAGAGAGTTGAGGCCAAAATCAAGCCAAGTCTTGATTTCAAGCCCGTGACTTCAATAAGTCGTACCCCTTATAGGCCCAACAGAGAGTTAGGGCCAAAATCAAGCCAAGTCTTGATTCCAGGTCCAAGACTTCAATAAGTCGGACCCCTTATTGGCCTAAAATAGAATTGGGGCTAAATACAAGCCAAGTCTTGATTCTAGGTCCGAAACTTCAATGAGTCTAATCCCCTTTTAGCTTAATGAGAGTTGGGGCCAAAATCAAGCCAAGTCTTGATTCCAGTTCCGTGACTTCAATAAGTCGAACCCCCTATTGGCCCAACAGAGAGTGTGGGAAAAATACAGCCAAGTCTTGATTCCAAGTCTGAGACTTTAATATGTGGGACCCCGTATTGGCCCAACAGAGAGTTGGGGCCAAAATCTAGCCAATTCTTGATTCTAGGTCCGAAACTTCAACAAGTCATACCTCCTATAGGCCCAACAGAGATTTGGGGCCATAATCAAGCCAAGTCTTGATTTCAATTCCGAGACTTCAATAAGTTGGACCCTATTTAGCCCAATAGAGAGTTGGAGCTAAAATCAAGCCAAGTGTTGATTCTAGGTCCGAGACTGTAATAAATCGGATCCTATTTTAGCCCAACAGAGAGTTGGGGAAAAAATCAAGCCAAGTCTTGATTCCAGGTCCGTGACTTCAATAAGTCAGACCCCTTATAGCCCCAACAGAGAGTTGAGGCCAAAATCAAGCCAATTGTTGGTTCCAGGTCCGTGACTTCAATAAGTCGGACCCCCTATTGGCCCAATAAAGAGTTTGCGCCAAAATCAAGCCAAGTCTTGATTTCAAGTCTGTGACTTGAATATGTCGTACCACCTATAGGCCCAACAGAGATTTGGGGCCAAAATCAAGCCAAGTCTTTATTCCAGGTCTGAAACTTTAATAAGTCGGACCCTATATTGGCCAAACATAGAGTTGGGGCCAAAATCAAGCCAAGTCATGATTCTTGGTCCGAGACTCAATAAGTCTAATCCTCTTTCAGCTCAATAGGGAATTGAGGCCAAAATCAAGCTAAGTCTTGATTCCAAGTTTGTGACTTCAATAAGTTAGACCCCTTATAGGCCTAACAGAGAGTTGGGGAAAAAATCAAGCTAGGTCTTGATTTTAGGTTCGAGACTTTAATAAGTCGGACCCCTATTGGCCCAACAGAGAGTTGGGGCCAAAATCTAGCCAATTATTGATTCTAGGTCCGAAACTTCAATAAGTCGGACCCTCTATTGGCCCAACAGAGAGTTGGGGCAAAAATCAAGCCAAGTCTTGATTCCAGGTCCGAGACATCAATAATTTGGACCCCTTTTAGCCCAACAGAGAGTTGAGACTAAAATAAAGCCAACTGTTGATTCCAGGTCCGAGAGTTCAATAAATCGAACCACTTTTTAGCCCAGCAGAGAGTTAAGGGCAAAATCAAGCCAAGTCGTGATTTCAGGTTCGTGACTTCAATAAGTCAGACCCCCTATATGCCCAGTAATGAGTTGAGGCCAAAATCAAGCCAAGTTTTGATTCTAGGTCCGAGACTTCTATAAGTCGGACCCCCTATTGGCCGAACAGAGAGTTGGGGCCAAACTCAACCCAAGTCTTGATTTCAAGTCCGAATAAGTCAGACCCCTTTTGGCCCAACAGAGAGTTGAGGCAAAAATCAAGCCAAGTCTTGATTTTAGGTCCGTCAATTTAATAAGTCGTACCCCTTATAGGCCCAACAGAGATTTGGGGCCAAAAACAAGCCAAGTCTTGATTTCAAGTTCTAAACTTCAATAAGTCGGACCATTTATTGGCCTAACATAGAGTTGGGGCCAACATGAAGCTAAGTCTTGATTCTAGTTTCGAGACTTCAATAAGTTCGATCCCTTTTAGCTCAATAGAGAGTAGATCAAAATCAAGTCGTGTTGATTCCTTTTTTGAGATATAAACGATAAGAGTGTTGATCAAAAGACTTATAGAGGTATTTAACTGCTAGTCATCCTGATATCTTGTTTAGTGTTTGCTTATGTGCACATTTTTAAGCTAACCCAAAAGAATCTCACTTAATAGTCGTTAAGAGAATATTTAGATATTTGCATGGGACTAAAGACTTCGGTCTATGGTACTTTAGTTGTGGAGATTTTAGTTTTATTGGTTTTTCAGTTGCTTATTATGCTGGTTATAAGGTTGATAGAAAAAGCACTTCAAGATCGTGTCAATTTTTGGGAAATTCATTGGTTTCTTAGTATTCTAAAAAGAAAAATTAAGTTGCTTTATCTACAGCTGAAACTGAATATATAGCTGCTGATGCATGTTGTTCTCAAATCTTATGGATTGCACAACAACTTTGAGACCTTGGAGTAGATCTCAAAGGTATTCCAATTAAGTGTGATAATACAAGTGCAATTTGTATTACTAAAAATCCAATACAACATTCACGTACTAAACACATTGAGGTTCGTCACCATTTCATACGTGATCATGTTGAAAAAGGTCATATTACTCCATCTTTTAATTCTATAGAAAATCAATTAGCTGATATATTTATAAAGCCTTTAAGTGACGATCGTTTTGCATATATTCGTATAGAACTTAGCACGTCTTGATTCTAGGTCCGAGACTTCAATAAGTTTGATCCTCTTTTAGCTCAATAGGGAGTTGGGGCCAAAATCAAGCCATGTCTTGATTCCAGGTCCGTGACTTCAATAAGTTGTACCTCCTATTGGCCCAACCGAGAGTTATGGACAAAATAAAACCAAGTCTTGATTCCAAGTTCGAGACTTCAATAAGTCGGACCCCCTATTTGTCAAACAGAGAGTTGGGGCCAAAATCTAATCAATTCTTGATTCTAGGTCCGACAGTTCAATAATTCGGACCCTTAATGGCGCAACAGAGAGTTGGTGTGATACCCCAAATTTAGCTTGAAAAGGGATTGATAGACAACTCATATCAACAAGATGCATCTTCTTTTCATAGGAGTTCATATGCTAAGAATTCCACAGTTAAACGTGCTTAGTGGGGAGTAATCTTAGGATGGGTGACCTCCTGGGAAGTTTTCCTAGGTGCGCACAAGTGAGGACAAAATGCGCTGGAAAGACTAGTGTTGGTCTTTAGGGCTAGTCTACAGTCTCCATGAGTAGTCACCGATGGTCCGTTGGGTCGGGGTGTTACAGTTGGGGCCAAAATGAAGCCAAGTCTTAATTCTAGTTTTGAGACTTCAATAAGTCCGATCCCTTTTTAGCTCAATAGAGAGTTGGGCCAACATCAAACCAAGTCTTGATTCCAGGTCCTTGAATTCAATAAGTCGGACCCCCTATAGGCCCAACAGAGAGTTGGGGCCAAAATCAAGCCAAGTCTTGATTCCATGTATAAGACTTCAAAAAGTCGTACCCCCCTATTGGTCCAACAGAGAGTTGGGGCCAAAATCAAGCCAAGTCTTGATTCTAGATCCAAGACTTCAATAAGTCGGACCTTTTATTGGCCCAATAGAGAGTTTGGGCCAAAATAAAGCCAGGTATTAAGTCCAAAACGACAAAATCCCCTTTGATAAGGCACATTGGTCTCTATGAAAAACAATTCAATCACGTCTTTTCCGCATATAAGCTAAGATCGTCATTCGGAAGGAGTATCCTCTCTTCTCCTATATGCATGGGGTCAATGTTGGGGATTAGGAATCTCATATGTTTAAAATGCCCAACATACCTTTAGTCAATTGGTCAAGAGTCAAAAGTACAAATCAATGTTAGCCGCTAAATTAAATACGATAATAGTCAAAGTCACTTGCTCATGCTTCTTAAAGATCATACTGCAACTTCCTACTTTCATCTTGGGTGAAGACACTTTCGTAAGGTAACCACCCATTATCTCTGATAACCGCTGCCACTATGTCACTTCAATGGTCATGTTCACCACAAGGTACCACTACAGAAATAACCAACCAGTAGTTAAAACTTCCTTATTGAAACTCTTTTAGATAGATCATCCTTCTACTGAAGGAAGGTGACGCAATTCTATTCTCATACTCATACTTACACTTATTACTTACCTTTTTCGGTCCGACTTAACCATCGAAGGGCTTTCCGGGACATCAACCCCGGTTTAGATTTTCTTTGTTGTTGCAAGTACACCACTAGCGGCAGTCAGATCATCTCACTTCCCTTAATTCAAAGGTACTTTACTCTTAAAGTCCTCTTTACAAATTTGACAGTTACTTCGCATATATATATAAATTATAAAAGCCGTAATTGCTAAACAAAGAGATAAGTTCATAAACTCACACACACACATATATATAAACTTATACATACATACATATATATATATATATATATATATATATATATATATATATATATATATATATATATATATATATATATATATATATATATATATATATATATATATATATATATATATATATATATGTATGTATGTATAAGTTTATATATATGTGTGTGTGTGAGTTTATGAACTTATCTCTTTGTTTAGCAATTACGGCTTTTATAATTTATATGTTTATCTATTAAGATAAATTAGGATTTAGTTTTATAATTTTCTTGGTAATGATTACGTAAAATTAGGGCTTTTAAAAAACTAGGGTTTATTTTTATTTGTTTATCTAATTATTAATTACCTATTTAACAAATAGCAATTGATAATTATGTTTAATTATTTAGTTAGTTGAAACTTTAAAGGTTGTATAATTATGGAAAAATTTTCGTTGAGAGTCGGAGATATGTCAGTCTTGTTTCTTCATTAATAGTTTTTATAGATTTTAATAATTTATCGATTTTTATTACCTGCACCCAAACCTAATTTAGCACTTTTCATCACTTTATGGTATTTTACATATTGCAGTTATAATACTAGAAAAAAACAGTATGTAAAATCTTGTTTTATTCATTTTGTCGCTGCATATTTTCATTATATCAAATTTACATAATAATTAGTTATGTATAACTCCAAATAAAACAATCAAACGAACACAATGGACTGTGTAAAAGTTGTCAGAGTGCAAGTAAAAAAATCAAAGCAAATATGATTTTTTATATATGAAGCGCTTTAGATTTGGAGACTCCGTACAATTGTGCACCTCGCACACCCCAAAACCATACTTGGTGAATGTGAGGCAATATAAAATGGGTACATTCAATGAACCAAATTTGATAACAAATTCGAATGCATCCCAAATGCAGACAGTGTATAAATTTTAATTAGATATGATTATGAACGACATACCATATCCACCACGCATTTTGTCGTCCCTAACTTAGACCATGTTTAATTCAACCAACTTTCACTAATACAACTACTTTATACTAAATAAAACCATTTTTTTAAATTAAAATTGGCTTGTAGTGATTAATATAATCTAATTTACTAGTTAAAAATAATTTTTACTAATTTAAAACTAAATTTTACTGATTACTTTTTTTTTAGTAAATATGTTGAGTAAATAATAACACCTTCAAAGTGGAGTGTAAACCCGTTCAATTGAATAATAATAACAGCAATGCCGTCAAACAGCATAATTTTTAGATTGGTTACAAGATACGGACGGTGGCAGAGATAATTAATCCCTTTACTAAAGTAGTTCATAAACAAAAGTTTCTCAAAAATTTTCTAAGCCAAAAACCAAAAACAACAAAATCTTGAATCCTAACATTTTAAGCAGCCTCCTTCTTCAACTTTGCAAGCTCCTGCCTAACTGCTCCAGCTTTCTGTGATAGCCAAACAACAAAATGAGCCCATGATTTAGCATTGATTAATAGTATTTATGACACTACTGCTTTTGAGAAAACTTATTTATAATCCTAAAACAAAAACCATCAAAATCTCAAGATGCACATGTACGACAAGACCGCCAAAAACAAAAAATCTACAAACCACCATCAACAAGAAGCCCATAGCAATTGACTATAAAGCAACAAAAAGAACAATGCTTCACTATTAAAGATCATACGCAACAAGAATGTAAGGATTTATAGACCAGTGTCGAGTAAGAATAGTCACTAATCAGAACTTCTATTCCTCGGTTAATCATCAAGTCTACACCAAATCAGAGCCAAAAGATGATGGAACTCAATAAAAACACAAATAATGGAATGGAACACCACCACACCCTCCATAATAATATCCTCCGTTTCTTTTTCAACAGCTACGCTTAATCAAATGGAAAACTGCTAAAAAGGGCAATAAAAAAGTGAACGAAATAAAGTATTTCAATGAATACAAACCTTGATCTTGGCCAACATGATTTTGAACCTGTCGAAGTCATTGAGTGCAGCTCTCCTTTTCTGGACAATAAGTTTCCTACCCCATGAAGAGCTATCCCATTTGTTCTTCACATCTACACCAATAATAACAGTTAAAAAATGCATGTAATACAAATTGGAAAAAGAAAAACGGTAAATGCACCACGCAACATTACCAGCAGCCTCCATTGCATCAATTAGTGTCTTTTTCTTTGGCACCTTCTCAATATCAATCTTAATATCAGTCAAAGACAGCCTCTTCAAGTTCATTTGACCTCTGACCATATCAGGACCATCAACTAGAACCTATATGAACAATTTATAACAACATAATCAGAATTCAAAATCCAAACTAAAATAACCGGGCTACTAGCTATGGTACACAAGGCGTTCTCATTGGTATTATGCACAAACATCAATCCAATAATATGGAAGTAAAACCTACAGATAATTTTAGATCTTAAAACCCAAATGTCTAATGTGGAAAGACAAAGCCAAAACAATATACTAGTCTGCAATCAAATATTGAATTCAATTATATCAACACTAGAAAACGAGTGAAGTCCAACATATTTGTGTAAGAAGATTGGGAGAGGAGGGGAAGGAAATGGAGATGTGTTTTCTTCCAAATCTCCGTTGTTGGAAAGGTTTAGTTCATGAAAAATGTGAGATTATTCCATTCAATTTTCCTGAGCCCTCCATTAATTCCTCTCCCCTTTTCTTACCAAATGAAGTACACTACCTCTTTTTCACTTCACTTCCTTCCCCTCATTTCCTCCCATCCAAACATAGCATTAAGGTGAAACAAGATGTCCCGATTCACACAAATTAGACATGAATTCATCAAAATAAAAATACTAATTAATCATAAAAACAACCTAAATCAACAAATCCACCTACGCTAACAAAATAAACCCAAATTTAACCACTTTCAACATCAAAATACCCTAAATAGCCCACCACAATAAAATATTTTAGACCAGTATTCATGATGAGAAAATGCGTACTCTGTTCTGATCCAAGACATCAACGATAATCACAAGGCGACCATACTCTTTGCCGTAGTTGACAAGAGCAACCCTTCCGATCTCTACGTACCTCTTGAACGGCTACATCACACAAAAACAAAAACATTAGTTTTAAAGTAATTCATTGATCAGTTATTTGAACAAATAAATGTTGAATTCAGAACACATTTCAAAGTTACAGAGTTACCATTTTGGATTGGAGTTTTCGTTGGTGGCGAGAGAATGAAGAGGTGAGGCAGCAGAGATTAATTGAAGGGGTTCTAGGGTTTTTATTAGAGGAAAATTGGTCTAGGGTTTTCGTTTGTAGCCCATTTACGGATCCAGTATTCTTTTTTATTCTGCGCTATTTTGATTCTGGTTCACTAATGGGCCGGGTCATATGCAGTCTTTTTTTGTTTTTCATCCCTTGAAAATTTAAACAGCTCGTTTTATATGGGATCGTTTTATTTTTAGACGGGTTCATATAATATCTTATTTGTTCAATTGATTACTCTAAGACCATAAGTAATCATTTTAAGGTTATAAGTAATTACTCTATAACTATAAAAAGTAATTATATTAAAATTATAAGTAATCACTTTAACTTTATAATTGATCATTTTAAGACAAAAAATATATATTGGGAATCCTAATAAAAATGATCTCATCGTGAGACCGTCTTATTAAAGAATTAGTGAAATTTAAAATAAATAACTATTCAAAAATTGTAATGAAAGACGCTCTCTTTGAGAAACACATTAGATATGTGGCCAAATAATCCAATTAATACAATGCAAAGAGAAAATAAGAGTGTGGGCTCTTGTTTTAAGGTCGGTCTCTCACAAGAGAAGTTGATAAGTAGTTTTTTAAAAACAAAATCTCAATTCATGTTTGAAAGATAGTAATTTACCAAATAAGCATTTTCAGCTCAAACGTAAGGTAAAGCATATGTTCGTAGTTAGCAACAACAAATAAAAAGAAAATAGTAAAAAAAGCCAATCATCTTTACACCTTTATTTGTTGTAAGTAGCCGCAAACGAAGGAGTTTGACTTTTTTTTGACAAACTTCTATGTTCGATGTTACTAAGAGCGAACAAACACGGCTTAATAATTCAGTTGCTATTCTTCCCCTTCTTTTCCCAAAATTAGTTAACCCTAATCAAAGAAAAACCAACATGTTACTTTCAAAACGCTTCATTAAAACTTTTTCAACCTCTGAATTCATTTTTCCCTTCCAATTTAGCACTATTTAGTGAGAACAATAGCATTTTAACTTTCTGAGAATACGATGGTCACACCTTGTGATACTCAATGATCCATAACAAGACTTCGCAACCATGTATCCATTTCTTATGCCTTATATAACTACCACATATTTTGCTTCAGTTGTAGATCGTATAGCTTTAGATTTAAAAGAGGGCTTCCAGCTTATTGGGCAAGAACAGAGACTAAAAATATAACTTAAGAGTAACCTTTGAAAGTCTAATTCATCACCATAATTAGAGTCGACAAACTCAACAATATCAATTGAAGTTATTAGGGTCCTATCAAGGACTAACTCTAGATCGTTAGTGCGTTTTATATATCAAAATATTCATTTGACAACATTCCAATGTTCTTCTCCAAGATTGTTCATATACAAGCTTACCATGCTTATGATATATACGGGATCGAGTCTAGTAAATACCATGGCATACATAAGATTGTCGACTGCACTAGCATAGGGAGTACACATTTTTTCCTTTGTTTGTGGACAAAGTGAAAATGATAGCTTAAAGTGTACATCTAGAGGAGAAGAGACAAATTTACAATTATTCATGCGAAATCTATTAAGGATCTTCTCGATAGATTATATTTTTGAGCTTGTCGATTTCTATGAATCTACATGCCAAGAAAAATAGAGATATTCATATAGATGAAGTTGACCTATGCATTGGAAATAGAGTTATAGTAGCTGCATTAGCCATAGGATCTTATTATTTATCTTTACCTTCAGAACTTTTGTTGAACCTTAATAACTATTATTATATTTTTTCTATGAATAGAAATTTGCTTTTAAATTCAATGTTAGATTTTGAAGGTTTTACCTTTGTAATGAAGAATGGTTCTTTTTCAATTTACAAAGATGAAATTGTTATGGTGTAAGTCGTTGCATAAATGGCCTTTAAATACTAGATCTTGATAAACAAAACTATCACGTAGACAATCATAAAAAACTAAAATCAAAGGATTCTAATTATACTTATCTTTGGCATTGTCGTTTGGGACATGTAAATGAGAAATGCATCCAAAAACTCTATATAGATGAACCATTGGACTTATTTGATTTTGAATCATATGAAGTATGTAAGTCTTGTTTGCTTGGTAAAATGTCTAAATCATCATTTACTAAATACGGTGAAAGAGTTGATGACTTATTCGGATAAATACATTCATATGTATGTGTTCTTATGAGTACCTTATTCAGGGGAAGGTATGAATACTTCCTTACTTTTACTAATGATTTATGTAGATACGGATACATCTACTTAATGAAACATAAATTTGAGTCTTTCAAAATTTTCAAAGAATTTCAAAATCAAGTACAAAATCAGCTTGGCAAGACGATTAAATCACTTAGACCAGATTGAAGTGGCGAATATCCGAGTCAAGATTTTGTTAATCATCTGAAAAGTTGTGGAATAATTTCACAATGAACTCTGCCTGGAACCCCACAATTAAGTGGTGTATTTGAGCGGTGGAATCAAACCATATTAGATATGGTTCGTTCGATGATGAGTTTAATAAATCTTCCTATATCATTTTAGGGTTATGCATTCCTAACAGCGACTCATGTTTTAAATCGTACTCCGTCCAAAGCTGTCCATAAGACAACATATGAGTTATAGATAAGAAAAGTTCATAAGTTGTCTTTTCTAAGAATTTGAGGTTGTTAAGCTTATGTTAAATGTTTACAACCAGATAAGTTTGAACCTAGATCTACTGAGGTCTTTTTTGTGGGTTACTCCAAAGAAACCAAGGATATTGCTTCTACAATCCTAATGAGAAAATAGTCTTTGTGGCTCTCGAACGTGACTTTATAGAAAGATAATGCCTTTGTCATAAGCTAAGTGGGAGAAATATTTTTCTTGAAGAAGTTCAAGATGATCAACCACAAACCACTCCTCTAGTGGGAGAGATTGTTTCTCCTTTGGGAGCTTAAGTTTTGGTACCATTTTTACCTACTGATAAGTTGGATATCCAGTTCAAAGGACTAGTAGGCAGAGTGAGCCTCCAAGGAGAGATTCTATGGAGGTTTATCTTGTTCATGAAAGTTATGATGTCCTCATATTAGATAAAGGAAACCTACTACCTATAACGCAACAATGGCGAGTTCTGACTGTAATGAATGGCT
>NC_080047.1:34527939-34530439 GCF_026212465.1 Amaranthus tricolor
AGCCACTTTATTTGACTTTATTGATGTTACTAGCTATATTGTAGAATTTAAATTCTCATCAATTTAGTATTCTCAGTGTCTTTCTAAAAATCAATTAGAATAACAGAAAGTTGAAAATCTGATATTATGCGTCCGAAGCTTATATTGAACTATTAAAGTATATATATTGGAAAAAATTGTCAAGGGATTTCTAAAGCAAATTAAAGCTAGCATTAAAATACATTATCAAAAAGGAACCGTGATTGATGCTCTGCTTAATGATTTATCTAGGTGTTGCATATCCCTAATAATTTAAAATTTTATTAAGAGCCAATTATTAAAATATATGTTTATTTTAAGTCATGTAGAGTTCAATTTAGTCTTGTATAATCCAATTTATTTCAACTTTAAAAAGTTTATTTAATTTAGAATTCAATTCTGTTTTAGATGGAGAATAAATACCGCATTTTAAGCAATATTTTAAGATTGACTTTTTACTTTTTCTTTCTTCAACTTACTCTGCAATTCAAAATTAAAGAGTTAAATTAGTTAATAAGTAATATTTAAATTAAATACTTATATTTAATAATACCTTTTCAAATTTAGTAGAAAATTTAGTTGGCTATAAAAAATAAAAGTAATTGAATGGATCGGAAGATCATCATAGTCAAATTCATAGATGCCAAAAATTTTCTTTAAAGAATAAGAATTAACTAGTTCATGACTCATGCATTCCATATTCCAATCTGATACAAAGGTTTAAGAAAATGGGTTCCCTTAGTAATCTATGTTCAAAAGGTAATTCTCAAAGACAAGTCTTACTTCTATATATAAAAAAAATGAGGGGGAAGAAAATAAATTAGCAACTCAAAGGGAGCACCCATTAAATTGGCAATAAGGAATATAAGTGACTTTAATTTAGAGTTTGTTCCCTTGTACTTATTCAGCGAAGCCATATTTTTAATTAGGAGGGGTTAAATAGTCAATATATTAGTAAATTATTTATTATATAAAAATTTTATAATCATAGAGGTGCAAACAAACTTCAATTATAAAAATTTTACTGAGTTTATAAAAATTGATTTTCCTCCTTCATAAGTGATTGAGACTATAATAAGCGACACTCACAAACGGAGCTGAAGAGAACATGGTCTTAGCTTAACTTCTTGTGTTTTTTATTTGATAAAACTTAGCCTCTAGTCATTTTTTTGACACAGCTTAGTTTCTAGTCCTTTTTTAAATAAATTACTGCATGCGTTCTTTTGAATTTACACTATAAGACTTAAAAAAGCTCTCACATATCTAAATCAAATGTTGCAAACTCAAAGAAATCAAGGGAATAGCTCTTAGTCTTACCAACCCCTTTTCCACCCAAATCGAGATTTTAAAGATTATGCTTGTGGGCCACCTAAATTTAAGAGTTAGTTGGAGCATGGTTAGTCAATGAATCTCTCAACTTGTCTGTACTATATGATTAAAAATTTATTAATTAGTGAATTCCAAAACTGGGTTTAGTTAAAATAAAGTTTGGCTAATGCAACTATTATTACAATTATCAATATTCATGCAAACTGCAAACCTGGGTTAGGAAGAATATTCTTACAATGAGAAGATGGCCATTTTGCATGGTGGGTGGTTAATGAGGAATCTGATCAATGTGTAAGAATAAATTGGCCCCTTAAAGAACATTTCATAACGTCCCCCCTTCACATAATATTATATTTCACTATTAGATTGGTATATTCTTTTCTTTCCTTGGTGAAATTTTGTAGTAATATCTTTGCCTTTAAATCTCGTACATTTTTTCATTCTTTCTACATTGCAGGATTATTAAGCTCACTTAGAGAAGTATATTGTAAAGTTTGATAAGCATGGAGGAAGTTGTAGGAATGGAGGAAGTAGTAAGCATGGAAGAACTTGTTATGAATGAAATGGTGAAAGAGATTAGTCTAAAAGATATCTCCAAGAAACTTGAAGAATTTGCCCTAGAAAGAGACTGGGAGAAGTATCATAGTCCTAGAAATTTGCTGCTTGCTATGGTAAGCTTTTGCTATAAACCAAATATTATTAGTTCATTTTTTAATGTTTGATTGCTAATTTTAAATAATTATAGAGTATGTTTAGAAAATGCCCTTTTCTTAGCTTTTTAGTTGGTGAAATGTCGAAAAAGTGTTTGGTACGTGTTTTTAACACAGCTGAAAATATTAATTCCAAATGTTGGTTATTGGCTTTTGATCGTTTTTTTTTTATAATTCAACAATAAATTTTTACCTAACATTTTCATAATAGTTGGCTTAAACAACCGGCCTAATAGCTAGCGAATTAACCATTACTTCCAGCTGGTCAAGCCCTGCTAATGACTCCGTCTAACAACCATTTTCCAAACAAACCTATAATTTATTATATTTATTGATTGAAGAGCAAATACATCATGTACTACTTTCCTTTTGGTGGGTATTAATTATGTATTACTATTAATCACTGAAATTCTTTTGTTAGTGTAAGATCACAGGGAATCTAA